>NC_041385.1:794983682-795030527 GCF_002162155.2 Triticum dicoccoides | reverse complement strand
CATTACTAGTTTTGAAAAGAAAAAAAGAAAAAAATTGATTTTTTTTGAAAAAAACTTAGTAATGGCGTAGTAATGGCGCACTGTCCACAGGTGCGCCATTACTAACAATTTTTTTTATTTTTTTTTCAAAACTACTAATGGCGCACGGTGGGTGTGGTGCGCCATTACTATGTCAACTAGTAATGGCGCACCACTCCCACGGTGCGCCATTAGTAGTTTTGAAAAAATAATAAAAAAATTTCTTACTAATGGCGCACCGTGGGATGTGGTGCACCATTAGTATTTAGTAATGGCGCACCACATGTACAGTGCGCCATTAGTGTCCATCCCATCTATAGCCCTTTTCCTAGTAGTGTATTAAAGAAACAGTAAAGGGGTAGAATCTGAGAGCGCCGAAACAGAGAGATCGATCCAATCTCGGAGGGGCTCTCGCCCCTCCCACGCCATGGGAGCCAAGGACCAGAGGGGAAACCCTTCTCCCATC
The DNA here is from genome assembly GCF_002162155.2 of Triticum dicoccoides. Lineage (NCBI taxonomy): Eukaryota > Viridiplantae > Streptophyta > Magnoliopsida > Poales > Poaceae > Triticum > Triticum dicoccoides. The sequence continues at coordinate 795,030,043 of NC_041385.1, read as the reverse complement.
AAGGGAGGAGGTCAAGGAAGAAGAAGAAGAAGGGGGTCCTCTCCCCCTTGCTTTCGGTGCCGTCGGAACACCGCCGGGGCCATCATCATCACCGCGATCTTCACCAACAACTTCACCGCCTTCATCACCAACTCTTCCCCCCTCTATGCAGCGGTGTAACCTCTCTCTTACCCGCTGTAATGTCTACTTAAACATGGTACTCAACGCTATATACTATTTCCCAATGATGTATGGCTATCCTATGATGTTTGAGTAGATCCGTTTTGTCCTATGGGCGAATTGATGATCATGATTGGTTTGAGTTGCATGTTCTATTATTGGTGTTGTCCTATGGTGCTCTCCGTGTCGCGCAAGCGTGAGGGATTCCCGCTGTAGGGTTTGCAATATGTTTATGATTTGCTTATGGTGGGTGGCGTGAGTGAACAGAAGCACAGACCTGAGTAAGTAGGTTGTTTGCGTACGGGATAAAGGGGACTTGATGCTTTAAGGCTATGGTTGGGTTTTACCTTAATGATCTTTAGTAGTTGCGGATGCTTGCTAGAGTTCCAATCATAAGTGCATATGATCCAATAAGAGAAAGTATGTTAGCTTATGCCTCTCCCTCAAATAAAATTGCAATAGTGATTACCGGTCTAGTTATCGATTGCCTAGGGACTAATAACTTTCTCGCAACAAAAAGCTCTCTACTAATATTTACTTTATTGCTTCTTTATCTAAACAACCCCTAGTTCATATTTATGTGTTCTTTATTATCTTGCAAACCTATCCTATCACACCTACAAAGTACTTCTAGTTTCATACTTGTTCTAGGTAAAGCGAACGTCAAGCGTGCGTCGAGTTGTATCGGTGGTCGATAGAACTTAAGGGAATATTTATTCTACCTTTAGCTCCTCGTTGGGTTCGACACTCTTACTTATCGAAAGAGGCTACAACTATCCCATATACTTGCGGGTTATCAAGACCTTTTTCTGGCGCCATTGCCGAGGAGTCATAGCGTGGGGTGAATATTCTCGTGTGTGCTTGTTTGCTTTATCACTAAGTAATTTTTATTTGCTGTTTTAAGTTGTTCTCTATCTTTAGTTATGGATATGGAACACGAAATACCAAAAAAATAGGTGTACTTGCTACTCATGGAGATGGGGTAACTCCTAAAACCCCCGATTCTCATTATGTGAAAGATATTATGTACTACTTTGATAATCCTGAGAAAAACCCCATTCAACTTTATAATGGGAGACACGTTGGATCAACATCAATACTTTAGGGATTATCGCTCGACACAAAAAGGGAAACTATTATGGGATCAATTTATTATGTTGCGTTGGTATGCCCGGGATCTATGCTTAAGATATGATATTACTTGTTGCTCTAGGATGAAGGCTCCCCACCTTCCCTTTTCATGCAAATTTAATGATAATGTAACCTTAGCTTCTTATGCTAATGGTATTTATGATTACTATGATGTGGAACAAATAGAAAAATTCGTTGCTTTTAAGGCTGCTTATGAAATTGAATCTTTGTTTGAAAAGTATGAAGCTTTAGATGATGATGTTTATAGGCCGGAAAATCTTGCTATACTTAGATATTGCTATGAAAATTATGAATACAATTACTATATTAATGCATTTATTGAGAAAGTCTCTGCTGTCCAAGAAAAGAATAATATTTTGCAGGAAGCTATGGAAGAACAAATTGATGAAACTGTGAGCTCGTTGGATGAAAAAGATGATGAGGAGAGCGAAGAACAAAAGGAGGAAGAGCGGATAGATCACCCATGCCCACCTTCTAATGAGAGTTACTCTTCAACTCATACATTGTTTAATTCCCCTTCGTGCTTACCGAAGGATGACTGCTATGATGATTGCTATGATCCCGTTGATTCTCTTGAAATGTCCCTTTTTGATGATACTTGCTATGCTTGTGGCCAAGACGCCAATATGAATTATGCTTATGGAGATGAACTTGCTATAGTTCCTTTTGTTAAACATGAAATTGTTGCTATTGCACCCATGCATGATAGTCCTATTATCTTTTTGAATTATCCCAACTACACTATATCGGAGAAGTTTGTGCTTATTAAGGATTATATTGATGGGTTGCCTTTTACCATTGCACATGATGATTTTGACAGATATAATATGCATGTGCTTTCTGCTCCTACTTGCAATTATTATGACAGAGGAACTACATCTCCGCCTCTTTATGTTTCCAATACGATAGAATTGCAAGAAACTGCTTATACTATGCATTGGCCTTTACTATGTGTGCATGAATTGTTCTTTTATGACATGCCGATGCATAGGAAGAGAGTTAGACTTCATCATTACATGATATATGTTACTTTGTGGTCACTACTAAATTACAAATCATTGTTAAATGAAAATTGGCTTTGATATACCTTGGGATCCGGGTGGATCCATTACTTGAGCACTAAATGCCTAGCTTAATGGCTTTAAAGAAAGCGCTGCCAGGGAGACAACCCGGAAGTTTTAGAGAGTCATTTATTTCTGTTGAGTGCTTTTATATAGTTTAAAAACAAAATAAAATAAAGAGAGGAACCTAAAAACTTTTCAAAAAGGAAAGTGAAAGTGAGAGAGACGAGCATTGTTAAAGTGGGAGAGCTCCTTGAACTTTGTTCATGCTCACGGAAACTTTGTGAATCTTAATTACAGAAACTTTTCATCAAAAATAATTATAGCCTTGTAAAATTCCATTGTATTATAAAAATAATGTGCCAAGGTTTGCCTTTAGGATGTTTACAATGCTTGTTGGTTTGTACGGTGCAGGATAGGAACTTTGGCTTTAGTGCGCGATTTTACATTTTTATCTGGAATGTCAAATGGTTCTAATTCCTTTTGAACTGTCTTTATGTACAACGTTTTTATTTTTCCTAATTTTGGTAGAAGTTGTGGGGTACCATAAGTATGGTGCATGTTCAGATTGCTACAGGCTGTTCTGTTTTTGACAGATTCTGTTTTTGATGCACAATTTGCTTGTTTTGATGAAACTATCAATTTATATTAGTGGATGAAGCCATGAAAAAGTTATATTACAGTAGACACAATGCAAAAACAACATGAATTGGTTTTCTACAGTACTTATAGTAGTAATTTGCTTTATTATACTAACGGATCTTACCGAGTTTTCTGTTGAAGTTTTGTGTGGATGAAGTGTCTAATTGAGGAAGTTTCGATATGAGGAAAAGGAAGAGAGGCAAGAGCTTAAGCTTGGGGATGCCCGAGGCACCCCAAGTAAATATTCAAGGAGACTCAAGTGTCTAAGCTCGGGGATGCCCCGGAAGGCATCCCCTCTTTCTTCAACAAGTATCGGTATGTTTTTGTATTCGTTTTGTTCATGTGATATGTGCAAGTCTTGGAGCGTCTTTTGCATTTAGTTTTTACTTTTCTTTTACGCACCATACTGGTATGAGATAGTCCTTGGTTGATTTATAGTATGCTCATTGGACTTCACTTAAATATTTTGAGTATGGCTTTATAGAATGCTTCATGTGCTTCACTTATATCATTTGAAGTTTGGATTGCCCGTTTCTCTTCACATAGAAAACCGCCATTTGTAGAATGCTCTTTTACTTCACTTATATTTGTTAGAACATGGGCATATATTTTACAGAAAGAATTAAACTCTCTTGCTTCAATTATATCAATTTAGAGAGATGACAGGAAATGGTCATTCACATGGTTAGTCATAAAATCCTACATAAAACTTGTAGATCACTGAATATGATATGTTTGATTCCTTGCAAAAGATTTGCGATATAAAGGTGGTAATATTATAGTCGTGCTAGTTGAGTAATTGTGAAATTGAGAAATACTTGTGTTGAGGTTTGCAAGTCCGGTAGCATGAACGTATGGTGAACCGTTATGTAACGAAGTTGTTACATGAGGTGTTTTTTTGATTGTCTTCCTTATGAGTGGCAGTCAGGGACGAGCGATGGCCTTTTACTACCATTCTATTCCTCTAGGGGCATGCGTAGTAGTACTTTTCTTTGAGGGCTAAGTAGACTTTTGCAATAAGTATATGAGTTCTTTATGACTAATGTGAGTCCATAGATATACGTGCACTCACCCATCCACTTTGCTAGCCTCTATTGTGCCGCGCAACTTTCTCCGGTATCATGAACCCATTATTTACCTTCCTCAAAACAGCCACCATACCTACCTATTATGGCATTTGCCTAGCCATTCCGAGATATATTGCCATGCAACTTTCCACCGTTCTGTTATTATGACACGTTCCATCATTGTCATATTGCTTTGCATGATCGTAAGATAGCTAGCATGATGTTTTCATGGGTTGTCTGTTTCTGATGTCATTGCTATGCTAGATCATTGCACATCCCGATACACCGCCGGAAGCAGTCATATAGAGTCATATCTTTGTTCGAGATATCGATTTGTAATATTGAGTTGTAAGTAAATAAAAGTGTGATGATCATCATTATTAGAGGATTTTCCGAGTGAGGAAAGAATGAAGGAGACTATGATTCCCCCACAAGTCGGGATGAGACTCCGGACTTTATGAAAAATAAAAGAGGCCAAAGAGACCCAGATAAAAAAAAGGCCAAAGAAGCCCACCAAAAAAATAAAATAAAGTAAGAAAAAAAGAAGAAAAAAGAAAATAAAAAATGAGAGAAAAAGAGAGAAGGGGAAATGTTACTATCCTTTTACCACACTTGTGCTTCAGAGTAGCACCATGTTCTTCATAGAGAGAGTCTCCTATGCTTTCACTTTCATATACTAGTGGGAATTTTTCATTGTAGAACTTGGCTTGTATATTCCAATGATGAGCTTCCTCAAAATGCCCTAGGTCTTCGTGAGCAAGCAAGTTGGATGCACACCCACTTAGTTTCTTTTGTTGAGCTTTCATATATTTATAGCTCTAGTGCATCTGTTGCATGGAAATCCCTACTCACTCACATTGATATCTATTGATGAGCATCTCCATAGCCCGTTGATACGCCTAGTTGATGTGAGACTATCTTCTCCCTTTTTGTCCTCACAACCACCACCATATACCACCATAGTGCTATGTCCATGGCTTGAACTCATGTATTGCGTAATAGTTGAAAAAGCTGAAGCGCGTTAAAAAGTATGAACCAATTGCTCGGCTCGTCATCGGGGTTGTGCATGATTTGAATGATTTGTGTGATGAAGATGGAGCATAGCCAGACTATATGATTTTGCAGGGATGAGCTTTCTTTGGATAGGTTATTTCGATAAGACATAATTGCTAGGTTGGTATGCTTGAAGTATTGTTATTTTTATGTCAAATGATAGACTATTGCCTTGAATCACTCATGTCTTAATATTCATGCCATGATTAGATATTTGATCAAGATTATGCTAGGTAGCATTCCACATCAAAAATTATCTTTTTATCATTTACCTACTCGAGGACAAGTAGGAATTAAGCTTGGGGATGCTGATACGTCTCCATCGTATCTACAATTTTTGAATGTTCCATGCCAATATTCTTCAACTTTCATATACTTTTGGCAACTTTTTATACTATTTTTGGGACTAACATATTGATCCAGTGCCCAGTGTCAGTTCCTGTTTGTTGCATGTTTTATGTTTCGTAGAAGACCAATACCAAACGGAGTCCAAACGGGATAAAAACAGACGCATAATTATTTTGGAATAGTTGGGATTTTCTGGAGGAAGAATCAATGCGAAACGGTGTCCGAGGTGGCCACGAGACAAGGGGGCGCGCCCACACCCCATGGGCGCGCCTGGCACTCTCGTGGGCCACCTGTAAAGCGGTTGATGCCCTTCTTTTGCCGCAAGAAAGCTAATTTTATGAGAAAAATCTGGGCCAAAGATTCACCCCTATCGGAGTTACGGATCTCCGGATATTAAAGAAACGGTGAAGGGGTAGAATCTGAGAGCACAGAAACAGAGAGATAGATCCAATCTCGGAGGGGCTCTCGCCCCTCCCACGCCATGGGAGCCAAGGACCAGAGGGTAAACCCTTCTTCCATCTAGGGAGGAGGTCAAGGAAGAAGAAGAAGAAGGGGTCCCCTCTCCCCCTTGCTTCCGGTGGCGCCGGAACGCTGCCGGGGGCCATCATCATCACCGCGATCTTCACCAAGAACTTCACCGCCTTCATCACAACTCTTCCCCCCTCTATGCAGCGGTGTAACCTATCTCTTACCCGCTGTAATCTCTACTTAAACATTGTGCTCAACGCTATATATTATTTCCCAATGATGTATGGCTATCCTATGATGTTTGAGTAGATCTGTTTTGTCCTATGGGCTAATTGATGATCGTGATTGGTTTGAGTTGCATGTTTTATTATTGGTGCTGTCCTATGGTGCTCTCCGTGTCGCGCAAGCATGAGGGATTCCCGCTATAGGGTTTTGCAATATGTTTATGATTTGCTTATGGTGGGTGGCATGAGTGAACAGAAGCACATACCCGAGTAAGTAGGTTGTTTGCATATGGGATAATGGGGACTTGATGCTTTAAAGCTATGGTTGGGTTTTACCTTAATGATCTTTAGTACTTGCGGATGCTTGCTAGAGTTCCAATCATAAGTGCATATGATCCAAGAAGAGAAAGTATGTTAGCTTATGCCTCTCCCTCAAATAAAATTGCAATAGTAATTACCGGTCTAGTTATCGATTGCCTAGGGACAAATAACTTTCTCTTAACAAAAAGCTCTCTACTAATATCTACTTTATTGCTTATTTATCTAAACAGCCCCTAGTTTATATTTACGTGTTCTTTATTATCTTGCAAACCTATCCTATCACACCTACAAAGTACTTCTAGTTTCATACTTGTTCTAGGTAAAGCGAACGTCAAGCGTGCGTAGAGTTGTATCGGTGGTCGATAGAACTTGAGGGAATATTTATTCTACCTTCAGATCCTTGTTGGGTTCGACACTCTTACTTATCGAAAGAGGCTACAACTATCCCGTATACTTGCAGGTTATCAATGACCATCCTGGTTGCAGTAGCCGCAATGCGGAAAAGAGCGACCCTGATCGCCCGTAGGAGTAGGCAGGAGCGACGGAGCAGTCGAGCGGGAAGGAGACGACGCAGCAGGTGGCATAGCTGGAACTTGAGCAGCGAGCACAGAGGGAACCTAAAGTAAACTAGTGCCACATAGGCGAGTCTCCTCAGCACGGATCTCAGAAAGCACCTCCATGAGGGAGATACGACCACGAGTAAACAACTGAGCGCGCCGAGGCTCAAACTCCTAACGGAGTCAAGACAAGAACTCGTAGACACGATGAAATACCAAATCAGCCCGCACAGCCTGGCAACACTGACAAGTACGACAACCGGCACCATGGAGTTCCCGCCCCTCCGCCACAATGGAGGTCGTGGACCAGAGGGGGAACTATCCTCCCGTCTAGGGGGGAGGCCAAGGTAGAATAAGAAGGAGGGGCCCCTCTCCCCCTCTCTCTCGGTGGCACCGGAGTGCCACCGGGGCAAGGATCTTGATGGCGATCTACATCAACAATCTTACTACCGTCAACACCAACTTTCTCCTCCTCTATGTAGCGGTGTAACACCTCTTCTCCCTGCTTTAATCTCTTCTTAAACATGGTGCTCAACTCCATATATTATTTCCCAATGATATTTGGCTATCCTATGATGTTTGAGTAGATCTGTTTTGTCCTATGGGTTAATCGTGATCTTTGTTGGTATGATTGTATATTTTATTTATGGTGCTGTCATACGGTGCCCTCCGTGTCGTGCAAACAGAGCCCCCCCCCCCGTTGTAGTGTGTTGCAATATGTTCATGGTTTGTTTATTGTCGGTGTTGCGGGGGTTACAGCAGCCGAAACGCGGATAAGTGGGTTATGGCGTATGGGAGTAAAAAAGGACTTGATACTTAATGCTATGGTTGGGTTTCACGACCATAATGATCTTTAGTAGTTGCGGATGCTTGCTAGGGGTCCAATCATTAGTGCATATGATCCAAGTAGAGAAAGTACGTTAGCTCATGTCTTTCCCTCATATAAAATTGCAAGAATGATTACCGAAACATGTTATCGATTACCTAGGGACAAATGACTTTCTTGTTGACCAAAGCTATCCACTTTTATTACCTAGCAATTTTTTTGTCGTTTTATTCTCGCAAAAGTACTTGTAGTGTTATATTCTTGCAAAATAGTTTCATACTTGTTTTAGGTAAAGCAGACGTCAAGTGTGCGTAGAGTTGTATCGGTGGTCGATAGAACTTGGGGTAATATTTGTTCTACCTTTAGCTCCTCCTTGGGTTAGACACTCTTATTTATCGAAGAAGTCTACAAACAATCGCCTATACTTGTGGGTTATCAAGAGATTTTCCTGGCGCCGTTGCTAGGGAGCAAGGGGTGAATATTCTCGTGTGTGCTTCTTTTCTTTATCACTAAGTATTTTTTATTTTGTGCTGTTGTTTTCTATCTCTAGTTATGGGTAGGAAACGCAAAGTACCAAAAAAATTAGTTGTACCTGCTAAACAAATGGTTGAAGAACCACCCAATATCTATCATACTATTGAAGCTTTCTACTTGGATCATCTTCGATCTCTATGTGCTCGTGCTGAAACCCCAATTAGCTTAGTTGAGGGAAAATCATTAAATGAGCATGCTTATTTTGTGCGACACCGCTTATATCAAAAAGCGAAACTTTTATGGCATCGTATTAATAGTTTGTATTGCTATGCTTTGAATTTATGTGAAATACATAATTTAACTTGTTGTTCTGAAGACCCTAAGAAACACCTTTTCTTCCAATGTGAGTTTAAGGATAATGGAATCTTATCTACTTATGCCAAGGGTGTTTATAATTACTTTTGTATTGAACAAATTGATGAAAATTTGTTGCTTTTAAGGGTGCCTATGAAGTTGCTTCTTTGATTGAAAAGTATGATGCTATTCTTTACAAATCTGAAATTTTGCCATACTTAAATATTGCTATAAAAATTATTCCCCTAATGCTTATATTAAACCATATATTGAGGACTTCTCCGCTGTCCAAGAAGAGAATAACATTTTGTAGGCGTCTATGGAAGAAGAAATTGATGATACTATGAGCTCATTGGATGAAAGAGATGATGAGGAGAGCAGAGACCAAAAGGAGGAAGAGCGGATTAGCTACCCGTGCCAACTTCTGATGAGAGTAACTCTTCAACTCATACATTATTTAATGGACATCGTTCTTACCAAAGGATGAATGTTATGATAATTGCTATGATCCCGTTGATTCCTTTGGAATATCCCTTTTTGATGAACTTGATGCTTGCTATGCTTGTGGCAACGATGCCAATATGAATTATGCTTATGAAGATGAACTTGCTATAGTTCCTTATGTTAATAATGAAATTTTTGCTATTGCAATAACACATGATAGTCCTATTATCTTTTTGAATTCTCCAAACTACACTGCATCGGAGAAGTTTGCTCTTATTAAGGATTACATTGACGGGTTGCGTTGCTACTGCACATGATTATTTTGATGAATATAATATGAATGTGCTTGCTGCTCCTACTTGCAATTATTATGAGAGTGGAACTATATCTCCACCTCTCTATGTTTCCAACACAAAAATACAAGAAACTGCTTATGCTATGTATTGGCCTTTACTTGATGTGCATGAATTGTTCTTTTATGACATGTCGATGCATAGGAAGAGAGTTCGACTTCGTCATTGCATTATATATGTTGCTTTGTGCTCACTACTAAATGACAAATCATTGCTAATTAAAATTGGCTTTGATATACCTTGGGATCTGGGTGGATCAATTACTTGAGCACTTTATGCCTAGCTTAATGGCTTTAAAGAAAGCGATACCAAGGAGACAATCCGGAAGTTTTAGAGAGTCATTTATTTATGTTGAGTGCTTTTATAAAGTTTTAAAACAAAAAAATACTGAGGGGAACTTAAAAACTTATCAACAAAAAGATAAGCGATTGGAGGTGATGCATTAGAGAAGTGAGGGTCGATCTTGAACACTTGTGTTCATGCTCATGGAAACAATGTAGAACTTTTCATGAAGATTCTCACAAAAATAATTATCCCCTTGTACAATTCCATTGTATTATAAAAATAATGTGCCAAGATTTTCCTTTAGGATGAGTAGATTGCTTGTTGGTATGTGCGGTGCAAAAACAGAAACTTTGGCTGTAGTGCGTGATTTTACATTTTTTACTGGAACATTGAAATTTTCGGAAAATTTTTGCACAGTCTTGATATACAAATTGTTTATTTTCTCCTATTTTTTCAGAATTTTTGGAGTACCAGAAGTATGGTGAATACAGACTGTCCTGTTTAAGACAAATTCTGTTTTAGATGCATGTTTTTGCTTATTTTGATGAAACTATCGATTTTTATCGGTGGTATAAGGTATGGAAAAGTTATATTACAGTAGCTACAATGCAAAAACAAAATATGAATTGGTTTGCAAAAATACTTAGAGTAGTGATTTGCTTTATTATACTAATGGATCTTACCGAGCTTTCTGTTGAGTTTGGTGTGGATGAAGTGATCAAAAATCGAGGAGGTCTCTATATTTTTTTTCGAGAGTACGCCAAGGGCATACCATAATTTTATAGAAGGCACAAATATTTACAAGAAGTTGCGAGTGATACGAACATCACACAAGAAAAGAGAAAAAACCGCCTACACCCACACCTAAAAAAAAGCCTACTCTCTGACAAAACTATCTAACGCTCCAGCGCCTAGTCCGGCCTCCTTCCACTCTTTGACCTCATCCATGATGTGGTTGTGTAGCTCATCCACAGTTTTTTGTTGATTTATCCGGTTAAACACCCTTGCGTTTCTTTGCTTCCATAGCGACCATGCCACGACAGTCACAAGCGTGTCAAAAGTGTAAGTGCATCTAGTGCCCCTTAGTGATTTTGGTGTATTGAAGACTTATAGGTTAAGGGACTAATGCGTTTGTGAGTATACACAGGTCTATAAGTCTATGAGGAGTTTGATATTTACAGAGAAAGTCGACCCCTAAAAATGAAGTTCTTCAACTGAAGACTTTGATATTCTGAAGACTTTCTGAAGACTTTGAAAGTGAAGAAATTGGTGTATCCGTGAAGACTTGATATTCATGCGAGGAATATGAAGCTTGAAGACTTTCGTTTTCATAGTTTTGTTTTTCTCTTTCTTGAGTCATAGGAAACACCGTACTGTTAAAGGGGGTCGAGGAAATACTAAGGAAAAACTTCCATGTGATGCTCAACTCAAAATCCTACACCTACCAATCCCTTCGAGTGAAGCCTTTGGAAATATCATACAGTTCAGTCACTTTCTTCAGTGACAGAGACGAAGTTCTTCTGGTCGCTGATGAATTTGCTCTGACTGAGGAGTTAGGAATTCGCCAGTGCGGATTGCCTACACAGTGAGGAACATGATAGCCCTGAGGAATCTGAGAGTCAAATTTCTGACCATTGCTGTGCTGCGCGCCAGCTGTCCCAAAATATCTTATCCACCTAACGGTCATATCATTGAGGGGCATTTATGTCTTATCATGTCGGGCTGCTCCCTAGGCTATAAATAGCCGCCCCCTACAACCACTAGCTGGTTGGCTGCTCCGAGAGAACTTGACACTTGTCATTTGAGAGCAACCCATCCTCCGAGGACTTTGAGCGAAAATCATCGAGTGAGGAAAATCCCAAAAAACCAAACACCTACAAACCCAAAGTGATTGAGCATCACTGAAGAAATTGATCCTGCGTGGATCCGACGCTTGTTACCTTTGAAGACTGTGCTTCTTCCAGACGGTTAGGCGTCAAGGTCTAGAGCATCCAAGAGGAATTGTGAATTGCCGAGTGACCAAGTCTGTGAAGGTTTGGAAGTCGCCTGAAGACTTACCACGAGTGATTGGACGAGATCTGCGTGATCTTAGTTCAAGGAGAATACGGTGAGGACTGGGTGTCCTGAGCTGCGTGCTCAGAGACTGGGTGTCCGGGACTGCGTGTCCTCGAGTTTAAGTACTCAGCCGCTCCAACCAGACGTACAACTGAGACAGCAGTTGGAACTGGTCTACCAAATCATTGTCTTCACCAACCTAACTGGTTCTATTTCCTCAACCCTTTCATTTCCTCATTACTGTGTTGAGTGTTTGTTCATATCTGTGTTTGAAGACTTTGACTGAAGACTTTCTCAATTTCCTCAGTTCAATTTCTTCAGTCTGTTTGTCTTCATCTTGTGTTATCCTGTGATTACGCTTTCTGTACTCTGTGCTAGTCTTCATTTCATCATGATGACCATGCTTGTATTCTGTTATGCTTACTTCTGAGTACTTATTCCGCTGCTAATAGTTCTTCACTAAGGAATTTCCTCACCGGCAAATTCCTCAGTGAAGAATTCATAAAAATCGCCTATTCACCCCCCCTCTAGTCGAACGCACTTTCAACTGGTATCAGAGCAAGGTACTCCCTTGTTCTGAGTGATTTTGGTTTAGCCGCCTGGAGTTTCAGTTATGTCGACCGCAGGTATGATCAAGGTCTCGGCTGGGTGTCCTACCTTTGACGGGACGGACTACCCCTACTGGAAAAACAAGATGCGAATGCATCTCGAGGCAATTGACAACGATCTCTGGTATGTTGTGGAAAATGGTGTTCCCTCTGTCACACCCTCACTGAACGCTGCCGATGTGAAGAGATTCAAGCAACTCGATTCTCAAGCGAAGAATATCATATGTGGCCATCTGAGTAAAGGACAGTATGGAAGAGTGAGTGCTTTGGAAACTGCTAAGCTTATCTGGGATAGGCTGTCCAAAGTGAATGAAGGAGTCTCAACTTAGCGCGACTCTCGAGTTGATGTTCTTCGGAATCTCTTCAACCGCTTCAAAAGACTCGACAATGAAAATGTCCAACAAACCTTTGATCGCCTCACTGACATCTCAAATGAGCTTCAAGCCCTCGGTGCCACTGACATCACTGACCATGAGGTGGTGAAGAAACTGTTGAGATCACTTGATTCCTCATTTGATACTCTGGGTCTGATGATACAAGAACGGGCTGACTACAAGTCTCTTGATCCTGCCGATATCCTCGAAAGGCTAAATACTCACGAGTTCCAGCTTGCTGAAAAGAGAGATCACTATGGTTCGTGCTATGGCAAACCACGTGCCCTGAAGGCCAAGGCTGTGTCTGAGTCTGAATGTGAGGATTCTGGTAGTAGCCTTGGTGATCCTGAAGAATTGAGCCAGGAGCTAGCACTGCTCGTGAAGAAATTCCAGAAGTTCTCAAGGCGTGCTCGCTTTGGAAAATCCTCAAGAAGCAGTGATTCCTCATCAAGTGACTATAAGAGAAGGCTATGCCACAAATGCAAGAAACCTGGTCATTATATTCAAGATTGTCCTCAGTGGGAAAAGGAATTGAAGAAGAAGAAATACAAGGATTACAGTTCTGATGATGCGAAGAAGAAGAAGAAATTGTCAAAATCTTCATCATCAAAATCCTCGAAGTCTTCATCTCACAAGCAGAGCAGCTCCAAGAAGGCTCGGGCATTCATTGGCAAGGAAATGGAGTCTGAAGCTGAATCTGAGGAAAATGAGGAAGAGGAGGAGTCTGAAGAATCTGAAACTGGTGTGGCGAGTCTGGCGTTCGCTACTTCTTTCGTTAGCAAGTCCATATTCAACACTGAAGAAACTGACCCCACCGACAAGCCTGATGAAGATAATGATGACTACGCTCCCACCTATTGCTTCATGGAAAAAGGTGCAAAGGTACTCAAATACACCTCCTCTGAATCCAGTGAAAATGAATTTGATGATAATCTCAAGCCTAGCTACTCTAAACTTGCTAAGATTGCTGTAAAACAACAAAGGGCTTTTGAAAAGGTTCAAAACATGCTAGAAAAAAGTGATGATATGTTGGGTGAAGAAATGGATCGCACTAAAGCCCTGACTAAAAATCTTCAGAGACTTCAGTCTAGGTTTGATAACCTTCAAAGTCATCATAACACTCTCTTATCTAATCATGAGAAACTTTCTTATGAATTTCTTCAAAGAAAGCAAGACCTTGAGAAGCTAAGAGTGAGTTATGAAGATCTTCAGAAGGAGCGCGATTCATTACTAGCTCAACAAATCAGCGCTTCTCAGGAAGAATTTGTTCCTCCATGCTTAAAGTGCATTGAACGTGAATCTGCTAATTCCTCACCTGAATGTTCAAATGCTTCAACTGTTACAAATTCTTCACCTGCCTCTGCTATCACTAATTCCTCATCTAAGGACATTGCTAGTATCACCGACAATGCAGGGCTGAAGGAATTGTACACAACAGGCATGTACAAAAGCCTCAAAGGGCATCAGATTCTTTGTGATGTACTCAAAAAGCAGATCCTCAACAGAAACCCTAGGAAAGAGGGTATTGCTTTTGAGAGGAAACTCAATGCTGATGGAACATATTGGAAGCCTGAGCAGTACCCCAAAACCTCATGGGTTGCTGCAAAGGGACCTCCAGTTGATCCATATAACTTATCTGGCTTTACATGTGAATCTTCTCATTCTTGTGATGAGTCATTTGACTCCAACTATAAACTGTTCAAAAATCAGAATGGTGAAGTATTTGCTAGATATGTTGGGACTAACTGCAGGAACGGTTCCCCTATGAAGAAAATTTGGGTTCCCAAAAGTTATGTTGAAAGTCTTCAGGTGAATGTCCTCATGACACCACCTGTGAAGAATAGGAACCCCAGATCAAACTCTTCATATGGACCAAATTCCTCACGTGGATCAAATTCCTCAAATGGATCAAAGTCCTCATATGATTATCATCATGCTAACAACTCTGTTTCGCAGGGTAGAGCTAAGGGCTATGAATATGCACATTATTCTTCAAATCATTATGTTCATAAGTCCTCGAAGAATTTCTCTGCTTATTCATATGCTTACTCTAACCCCTCTTAGGTGAAACGAAATGGTTTGGCCTCTATGCCACCATTCTCTTATGGTGCTCGCAGAGTGATGAACTCTTTGCCACCCCTTCAGATGTGGGTGGTGAAGAAAAAGAACTAATCCCTTCTGCAGGGTCAGGTCTCCAGACGTGCTTTAACGTCTGAAGAATTTGCTGGGGACCTGACAAATTTGCCTGAAAGGACGCATGCTAATCATGATGAAATGAACTTTCATTTCACACGTCCTCATACTGCTATATCTGTTTACTACTTGATGAAATTCATCTGATGAACTTGATATCATATTCTTCATTGATGAAGCATATGAGATTGTAAGTTACACTAATTCATCTGCAGGATGATCAACCCAAAACCACTGAGTGGGTCCTCGATAGTGGATGTACAAATCACATGACTGGTGACAAGAATCTTTTGATGGATGCTCCCTTATCACCGTCACATCTGAAGCACATCATCTTTGCTGACAAAGGCAAAAGTCAGGTATTGGGTCTTGGTAAGGTTGCGATCTCTAAGGATAAACACATGGACAAAGTCATGCTTGTTGAGTCCTTAGGATACAACCTCATGTCAGTCTCAATGCTTTGTGATCTTGATATGGTTGTTGTCTTTCGCAAGTATCGTTGTGTTGTGATTATGGAAGCTGACAATTCCAAAGTCTTCGAAGGCTTTAGGAGAGGAGACTTGTATATTGTTGATTTCTCTACAGGACCACAACCAGCCGTGTGTCTACTTGCAAAAGCTTCAGAAGGCTGGCTATGGCATCGACGACTTGGTCACACAGGCATGAGGAATTTGCACACGCTTGCGAAGAAGAAGCATGTCATTGGCATTGAGAATGTCAAATTCCTCAAGGATCACTTACGCGGAGCCTGTGAAGCTGGAAAAATGACCAAGGCCAAGCATCCAGCGAAGACTATCATGACCACTACTCGTCCATTCGAATTGCTTCACATGGACCACTTCGGACCTAATGATTACTCAGCAGTCACTAATGCTGCATCTCTATATGGTTTTGTCATTGTTGATGATTACTCTCGATATACATAGGTACACATTGTTACTTACAAACATGAAGTGCAGGAAGTCTTCAAACGATTTCCTCGAGGGCTTCAACCAACTTTGGTGTGAAGATCAAGCACATTAGGAGTGACAATGGAACCGAGTTCAAGAATTCCGGTCTTGATGACTATCTTGATGAACTTGGTATTACTCATGAATTATCTGCTCCCTATACTCCTTAGCAGAATGGCGTCATGGAGCGCAAGAACAGAACTCTTGTTGAGATGGCTCACACTATGCTTGATGAATACAAAACGCCTCATCATTTTTGGATTGATGCAATTGATACTGCGTGCCACATCATCAACAGAGTATATCTTCACAAATTCTTCAAGAAGACGGCCTATGAACTCCTCATTGACAAGAAACCCAATGTGAGTTATTTCAAAGTCTTCGGTGCAAAATGTTGGATTAGAGATCCTCACCACAATTCTAAATTTGCACCGAAAGCACATGAAGGTTTTATGCTTGGTTACGGAAAGGACTCGCACACCTACAAAGTCTTCAACAATGCTCTTCACAAGGTTGTTGAAACTGTAGATGTGCGGTTCGATGAAACTAATGGCTCGCAAAGAGAGCACCTACCTTCTATGTTAGGTGAACCAGCACCTAAGGATTCTATCAAGTTCAAGGCAACTGAGGATGTCATTCCTACTGAAGAATTTGCTGAAGAATTTGTTCCAATACGTGAAGAACGTCGAGCTGATGCACCTGAAGATAATGCTGAAGAAAATGGTGCTGAAGAAAATGCTGACCAAATTCCTCAGCGACAGCCAGCTCATCCCCGCGTTGCAAAATAAGTACAAGTTGACAAGATCATCGATGACATTGAAGCGCCAGGTCCTGTCACACGCTCAAAAGCTTCACATTTATCTAACTTTTGTGGGCACTATGATTTTGTCTCTATGACAGAGCCCACTAAGGTAGATGAAGCATTTCTGGAGCCGGAGTGGATTCAGTCTATGCAAGAAGAATTACATCAGTTTGAGCTCAACAATGTCTGGGAACTGGTCAAACGTCCAGATCCTTGCAAGCATAATATCATTGTCACAAAGTGGATCTACCGCAACAAGCAAGATGAAAATGGCCTTGTGGTGAGGAATAAGGCACGACTGGTAGCTCAAGGCTACACACAGGTTGAAGGAATTGATTTCGATGAAACTTTTGCACCTGTTGCTAGACTTGAGGCTATTCGCATATTACCTGCTTATGCTAACCATCATGATATCATCTTATATCAAATGGATGTGAAAAGTGCATTCCTCAATTGTAAGCTTGAGGAAGAAGTATATGTTTCTCAACCCCCAGGTTTTGAAGATCCAAAGAATCCTGACAAAGTCTTCAGACTTAATAAGGCCCTCTATGGCCTCAAGCAAACCCCTCGGGCGTGGTATGATACATTGAAGGAATTCTTCGTGAAGAATGGCTTCACACCTGGTTCACTCGACCCTACTCTCTTTACTAAATCTTATGATGGTGAACTGTTTGTGTGCCAAATATATGTTGATGATATTATCTTTGGCTGTACTAACCAACGTTATAGTGATGAATTTGCATATATGGTGAGTGAAGAATATCAAATGTCTATGATGGGAGAGTTGAAATTCTTCTTAGGTCTTCAAATTCATCAACAGCGCAATGGCATATTCATATCTCAGGAGAAATACCTCAAAGATGTACTGAGGAAATTCGGCATGCAAGATTGCAAAGGCGTCAAAATTCCTATGCCCACAAATGGCCATCTATGCACTAATGAAAATGGTATTGACTTCGATCACAAGGTATACCGCTCCATGATTGGTTCTTTACTGTACTTATGTGCATCTAGGCCAGATATAATGCTTAGTGTTTGCATGTGTGCCCGATTTCAAGCTGCACCGAAGGAATCACACCATAAGGCTGTGAAGCATATTCTTCGATATCTAGCTCACACACCAACACTAGGATTATGGTACCCCAAGGGCTCTACTTTTGATCTCATTGGATATTCTGACTCTGACTATGCTGGTGATCGTGTGGACCGCAAGTCAACTTCTTGCACTTGTCATTTCCTCAGACGATCTTTGGTCTGTTGGTCCTCGAAGAAACAGAACTGCGTATCACTGTCCACTTTGGAAGCTGAATACATTGCTGTTGGCTCTTGCTGTGCTCAACTGCTTTGGATGAAGCAAACACTCAAGGACTATGGCATCAACGTGAAGAATGTGCCTCTCCTCTGTGACAATGAGAGTGCCATCAAGATTGCTCACAACCCAGTTCAGCACTCGAAGACTAAGCACATTCAGATTCGTCATCATTTTCTTCGTGATCATGTGTTGAAGGGCGACATCTCCATCGAGCACGTGAAGACTGAAGAACAGCTAGCTGATATCTTCACTAAGCCCTTGGATGAGAAGAGATTTAGCAAGTTGCGGTGTGAGCTAAATATCTTAGAATCTTCGAATGTTCTTTGAAAAGGACACACATCCTAACACTTATGCAAAATTGATGACTTAGATGTGCAACACATGAAGAAACGTTTTTCTTCAATCAATGAAGAATAGCACTCTATGTGTGAAGAAATTAATGAAGAATTTGATTCTCAGAACCCTACGACAATTGTATGCGGTGTCTGAAATCATCATTCTTATACTGTGGGTCATGCCACCACAAAAAGTTGAAAATCTTCAATTTGAGTTTTTCCTCAGTTTTGAAATTCTTCAGTTTTTCAAATTCTTCAACTTTTCAAAATCTTCACTGTTTCCTTCGTTTTTCTTCATTGGCTATATATATGTATACGAGTTTATGTCCTCTACAACATTCACTTATAGCTATTTCTTCAAGTTGCTTCTTCTGCGAAGTGAATGTGATCGGACCCTTTCCACTCTATGCAATACTCAACCCAATCTATTCAAAAATTCTTCATGTGCGTTCTATTTGAAACTCGTTCAAAATCTTCACTGTGTCCTTGTCAGCTGAAGAAATTGTGAACGAAACTTTAAAAGAAATATTATCCAAATTTTCGGTTTTGCCGCTCAAACTGTTCCGCATCTCACGATGCATTATTCTATTCACCCACGATCGTACACGATCTCCACTACACAGTACGTGGGTGACACCTGTCGCGTGAAGGAGAAAGGGCAGGGGCACGTTCGTCCTAAATCTTCGGGCGAACAGTTTTTTTCACCGTGTCTATAAATACCCCTGTCTCCTTCCTCACTTCATTTACTCCGCTCTACCGTTCTCTCTCTCGCTCGAGCTCCTCAAACCGTAGCGCCGCCGCTACTCCATCGTCGCCGGTGAGGAAGAGCTTCGCTGCCTCGACCTCGTCGCCGTCGTACTCACGCCGACCGCGGAAATCCTCACTCCGCCGCCGCCGTAGCTGTCTTCCTCTGCCAAGTTAGGGCAAGGAAGATCTAACCTGGCGAACTTCCCATCTGTTCTTCTCAGTTCGTCGTGTTCTTCACTTCGGGTAATTAAAAGTCACTTTTATTACTCGCTTTGATTCTCAAGCTTTCCTGAAAATCTTCAAAGGTGTTATTCTTCAAATCTTCACACATATGAACACCTCACACGTTATATGCTCTTGATTAGTTTCTCTAAGAATCATTTTTTCTTCAAGATTCCTCAATTGTGTGGATTTTCAATCTGTACAACTCTGGAACCTAAGACAAAGAACGCTTAGTGAAATTCCTCAAGGCTCATCTGGTCAAATTCCTCAAAACTTGTTCTTTTCGAAAAACCTTCTGAGAACGCATATGACCTCTCCAAATTCCTCGCACCTGTACTTTGTTCACAGGTACTCATGTCTGCTGCTGAATCACTAGGTTCTCATCAACTTAACTCATTTGCAGCATTCCTCAAAGAAAAACTGCATACTTCTTCAGAAAACTCGATTGTTCAAATTCCACAACTGAAGAATATGGCAGACGGTAAGAAGCCGTAGAAAGGAGGAAAGAAACCTGAGGTTATGACTGCTTTTGAAATTCCTGAGGAAATTTATGCTGACTATTGCACACCCGATGAAGCAAAATTTGGCAAAGAAAATAAAAATCAGCGCAAGGTGCGCATTCAGAAGATTGAACGAAGATGGGCAAGGGAATGGAGGGAATACAGATATGTGACTCCAAAGTACATGAAGAAATTCGCCCTCAATCCTCCATGCCCAAGAGCTCCATTGGCACCTGGCCAAGTAGCTGACCCCACAAGCATCAAACGTGGTGAGGACTTTCCTGAAGAATGGGCTAAGCGCCAAGCTAAATTGGCAAGACAAGCCAAGGAGGCAGTGAAGAAATTCAATAAGGATTCTTCCACTGCTACTGCTACTGAGGCCTCGGTCAAACCGAGGAAATCCATGCCAAAGAAGCCTACTCGTAAGCCAAGTGCTTCACCAACAGCGCCCTCACGGCCCAGTTCCTCAGCAATGCCTTCACGGCAAATTCCTCACACTGCCACAGCTCCACCAAAGTCCTCAACAGCTCCTTCAAAGTCCTCAGCTCCTGTGCGTCTGGCTACATGTCAAAGGACAGCTGGTTTCTCGATTGCATCTGGTGTTTCAGCAAGTTCCTCAGCTGCACCAATTTCATCATCTGGCCCGACACTGATGAAGACCAAAGCAACAGCTGGACGAGGTCCTCGGCCAAGTCCAAAAAAGAAACATGTCGTATTCCATGTGCCTTCTGATGTAGAACTTGCAGAAATCATCAGAGACAGACAGGTGAAGGCCGCTAGAGCCAAAGGCACATCTGTGCCACTGCTGTTGGACCCGAGGAAAATCCTCGATTACATTGATCTCTGGCACAAGGATCCAAACACCCCAATGCCTGATTTTCCTCTGACCACTGGACAAAGTCATATGTTTACCCATTTCATCACTGAAGAGAAATGGAAGTTTGAAAAGGCAAGAGAGATCAAGAAAGCTCAATACAGAAAGGAGAAGCTCCTGAAGAAAAACGTTGTCAGAATGACACCTGAGGAACTTCTCCAGGCTCAGTCTGAAATTCAAGCCCTCAGCAAAGACTTTGATGCCTACTATGCTGATTGGTAAGGAGCTAAAGTAAGATTCGTCAATCTGATGAAGAAATTCACAAATGTTGCAGCCCCATCGCAACAAGAAAATCTTCAGGCTGCAGACTCTGCTCAGCCTGCTGAAGAACATGCCAGCACCGCTGATGACTTTCAGCCTGCTGATGAACATGCTCGTTCCAGGGCTGGTGAAGAAATTCCAGCCGCTGAAGAAATTGCCAGGGCATCCACTAGTGGTGCGCCTGAAGAAACTGAAGTTGTCAGGGCAACTGCATCAGTTGCGCCTGAAGAAAATCAACCAGATTCCTCAGCTCCATCTGCACCTACACCAACTCTAATTCTTCCATGTGCATTCGATGTGAAGAAGACCAAGGCTGCAGAGCGAGCTGCAGTGAAGAAAAGGAAGGCATGAGCTGCGTCAAATTCTTCGGCTGCGAAGAAAATGAAGCCAATGACCAGCTCACTCAAAAATCCAATTGATGTTGTTCCGATTTCCTCCATGCCATCAAAGGACCTTGTTCCTTTTGGAGAAGACTATAAGATCCCAAGCGGATCTGATGAAGAAAATCATTCTGCTGCTTCGTCAGAGCAGATTGATGAAGAAATTGAAGTGGACGCAATCCCTTCAACGCCAATCATTTCCTCACCTATGCCTCAGTTCACAGCTGAAGAGGCTGGTGTTGAGGAAATTGAAGATGAAGATGTGGATATTGGCTGCACCACACTTGTGATGAACGATGACTTTTGGGAAAGTCAGCATCCAAACTCTCCACTCTTCACCCCACTCCAACAGATACCTCAGTCCCCTGCACCAACAGTTCAAATGGGCTCTGAAGAAACTCATCCCACGACATCTGTCCATGAAGAAATTCCAGCCACTAGTGCTGATGAACCTGCTGCTGCTGATCCTCAGACTGCACCTATTGAGGAACAAGCAATTCCTCAGCCTGAAGAACCTGAGCTCGCGATTCCTGAGGTAGTAATGCAACTCACTGACACCCCTCTGCCAAAGCCAAAGGATCCGTTCTCAAGCAAACAGAAGTTCAAGGCTGAAGATTTCTTTGCCGAGCACGTATTCTTCACAGACTATAATCCATATGATTCTGCTCGCATAAGGAAGAGGCGTTTCTGGACTGCCAGCCAAGCCAATTTCTATTCCTCAGTGCTTTTCGCCAAAGACAAAGTCTTCGATCATGCACATATTCCTCATGTGGACATGGAATCTCTGCCCGGCTTTGAACCAGTCCTCAGTGTTCTTCACGACGCAGGACTTCTGAATTTCTGCATTGATATCTGCGACTGGAATGAAGAACTCATTCTTCAATTCTATGCAACTTTGCACATCACCGGAGACGCTGATGACGTGAACTCATGGGTGTTGGACTGGATGTCTGAAAACACTCACTACAAGGCACCAGCAACTGAATTGCTTCGTGTCCTTCCTCTCAGTCCTCCACTTGATGGTGCTCGCTGTGTCTACAATGAACCAGAACTTTCAGATCACTATATGCAAGTACTGATGAAGCCTTTGAAGCCAAGGCAGGCCCCACGAACCAAATTCCTCGTCAAGGAATTACTCTATGTGCCTCGGACTGTCTATCGAATTCTGACGAAGACAATGAGTCCTATCAAAGGCCACTACTCAAATGATGAAGAAGTCGTTGGCATCATGAAGAATATGCTCTTCAACATCATTCATGGCGTTCCAGTCAACTTCCATGATTTCTTCATGAGGACTCTGGCCAATATTGCTATGTCACTATTCGAGTTGAAGCCCTATGCTCCTTGGATTATGAGATTCATCAGGGCAAGATCTTCACTGAATTACAAAGCTGACACTCTGAACCACGATAGCTACTTGCCTCCCATTGAAGTCCTCAAATGGACAGTTTCATCAGCTGATGATAAAGGCAAGGCCGCTGCTGTGATCGATGAAGGCATTCATCCATTGGATGGTCAATTTCGCAAGGCTGCATCTTACTCTACCAATGATGATTCTGCCACACATGACTCTGCCGCAAAATACCTCAGCCAAGCAAAATCCTCAAGCCACAGCTCCCAGGGTGATGACTGATCGTGAGTTACTCCTCAGTCTTCATCAGAAGGTTGATCGCAATCATAACTGGGTAAAGCGTCAGTTTGGTTCAATTCTTCACAACATGACCTCAACACACAATGCAGTGAAGAAAAACCAATATTACCTCCATGAAACCTTCAACCGTACCTGGGCTGTTCTCTCTCATGTCTACAGTGCTGCAGATCTGAAGAAAATGGGTCTCAAGGAAGAATTTGACTGGTCTGCACCTCCAACGAAGAAATTCAAGAAGGTCAAAGTTCCTTCCTTGGTGGCCAGCTCCTGTTCTTCATCACGCGAGACTGATGAGTATGAAGATTTGGACGACACTGCGGCAGGCCCTGCTACAACAAACAACCCCAACAACGCTGGCGCTCCTCCATCAACTTGATATTCTTCAGGGGCGTTAGTCCTCAGTTTCGATCCTTTTGGTCATTTGATGACAAAGGGGGAGAAATCTGAGTTAGTCTTCAAGCGGGTTTATATTAAGGGCATTTTTTTAAGTTACAACTCTCGTTCTTCAGAAACTTTTATTTGGATCGAGTTGTAATCTTAAACCCGATGGTGCGCTGATACTTTTGTTGCATTATGCTTTGCATGCTTATTCCTCGTTAATGACATTGCACGCATGCTGAATGTCATCAGGCACCATATTTCGTCATGCATTTCAAATTCTTCAGGGGGAGTTCTACTATATCTTGTAATCAAATTCCTCAATATCAGTGTATACACTTCATATGTTTATCCCCCGTTGAAAACTTAACCTATGTTGTCATCAATCACCAAAAAGGGGGAGATTGTAAGTGCATTGAAGACTTATAGGTTAAGGGAGTAATGCGTTTGTGAGTATACACAGGTCTATAAGTCTATGAGGAGTTTGATATTTACAGAGAAAGTCGACCCCTAAAAATTAAGTTCTTCAACTGAAGACTTTGATATTCTGAAGACTTTCTGAAGACTTTGAAAGTGAAGAAATTGGTGTATCTGTGAAGACTTCATATTCATGCGAGGAATATGAAGCTTGAAGACTTTCGTTTTCATAGTTTTGTTTTTCTCTTTCTTGAGTCATAGGAAACACCGTACTGTTAAAGGGGGTCGAGGAAATACTAAGGAAAAACTTCCATGTGATGCTCAACTCAAAATCCTACACCTACCAATCCCTTCGAGTGAAGCCTTTGGAAATCTCATACAGTTCAGTCACTTTCTTCAGTGATAGAGACGAAGTTCTTCTGGTCGCTGATGAATTTGCTCTGACTGAGGAGTTAGGAATTCGCTAGTGCGGATTGCCTACATAGTGAGGAACATGATAGCCCTGAGGAATTTGAGAGTCAAATTTCCGACCGTTGCTGTGCTGCGCGCCAGCTGTCCCAAAATATCTTATCCACCTAACGGTCATATCATTGAGGGGCATTTATGTCTTATCATGTCGGGCTGCTCCCTAGGCTATAAATAGCTGCCCCCTACAACCACTAGCTGGTTGGCTGCTCCGAGAGAACTTGACACTTGTCATTTGAGAGCAACCCATCCTCCGAGGACTTTGAGCAAAAATCATCGAGTGAGGAAAATCCCAAAAACCCAAACACCTACAAACCCAAAGTGATTGAGCATGACTGAAGAAATTGATCTTGTGTGGATCCGACGCTTGTTACCTTTGAAGACTGTGCTTCTTCCAGACAGTTAGGCGTCAAGGTCTAGAGCATCCAAGAGGAATTGTGGATTGCCGAGTGACCAAGTCTGTGAAGGTTTGGAAGTCGCCTGAAGACTTACCACGAGTGATTGGACGAGATCTGTGTGATCTTAGTTCAAGGAGAATACGGTGAGGACTGGGTGTCCTGAGCTGCGTGCTCAGAGACTGGGTGTCCGGGACTGTGTGTCCTCGAGTTTAAATACTCAGCCGCTCCAACCAGATGTACAACTGAGACAGCAGTTGGAACTGGTCTACCAAATCATTGTCTTCACCAACCTAACTGGTTCTATTTCCTCAACCCTTTCATTTCCTCATTACTGTGTTGAGTGTTTGTTCATATCGGTGTTTGAAGACTTTCACTGAACACTTTCTCAATTTCCTCAGTTCAATTTCTTTAGTCTGTTTGTCTTCATCTTGTGTTATCCTGTGATTACGCTTTCTGTACTCTGTGCTAGTCTTCATTTCATCATGATGACCATGCTTGTATTCTGTTATGCTTACTTCTGAGTACTTATTCCGCTGTTAATAGTTCTTCGCTAAGGAATTTCCTCACCGGCAAATTCCTCAGTGAAGAATTCATAAAAATCGCCTATTCACCCCACCCTCTAGTCGACATAACGCACTTTCAAAAAGCTCTCTTCTCAGCCCTTGAAAAGCTTCTTCTAGCTTGTAACCACCAATCCAACAGTTTATCATTTCCTTGCGGGTGAGGTGAGAGAGTCCTGGATTAGGGGGTATCCGGACAGCCGGACTATATACTTTGGCTGGACTGTTGGACTATGAAGATACAAGATTGAAGACTTCGTCCCGTGTCCGGATGGGACTCTCCTTTTAGTGGAAGGCAAGCTTGGCGATTCGGATATTAGATCTCATTCTCTGTAACCGACTCTGTGTAACCCTAGCCCCCGCCCTTGTCTATATAAACCAGAGGGTTTAGTCCGTAGGACAAGAACAACGATCACAATCATAGGCTAGCTTCTAGGGTTTAACCTCTACGATCTCGTGGTAGACCAACTCTTGTAATACTCATATCATCAAGATCAATCAAGCAGGAAGTAGGGTATTACCTCCATCGAGAGGGCCTGAACCTGGGTAAACATCGTGTCCCTAGTCTCCTGTTACCATTAGCCTTAGACGCACAGTTTGGGACCCCCTACCCAAGATCCGCCGGTTTTGACACCGACATTGGTGCTTTCATTGAGAGTTCCTCCGTGTCGTCGCGACAAGGCTTGATGGCTCCTTCAATCATCAGCAATGATGCGATCCAGGGTGAGACTTTTCTCCCCAGACAGATCTTCGTATTCGGCGGCTTCACACTGCGGGCCAATTCGCTTGGCCATCTGGAGCAGATTGATAGCTACGCCCCTGGCCATCAGGTCTGGTTTGGAAACTTGAACTACACGGCCGATGTCCGCGGGGACTTGATCTTTGACGGATTCGAGCGCACGTCAGGAGCGCCGAACGGTCCCGACGAGCGTGACCTAGATCTAAAATCGGACGGTATGCGGGATATCGCACCTGCAGCTGCCCCGGACTTTAATCCAGAGCAGATCGCGCTATCGAAGGATGGGAGGATGGACCCCGTCATAGAGGCCGCATACTCATCGGGGTTGGAGCCAAACACAGACTCCACCTCTAAGGAAATCTGTGTTTCCGGCTGTAGGATCCGGACCGCGTGCATCCATGCCCATCGAATCTGATTGGGCACCGATCATGGAGTTCACCGCCGTGGATATCCTTCAGCACTCACCCTTCGGTGACGTGCTAAACTCATTAAGGTCTCTCTCTTTGTCAGAAGACTCTTGGCCGAACTATGTCTGGCTCGAGTGGGAAGCGGATGACGAAGAAATTTGTTGCCCACCCACCACCCACTTAATTGCCACTGTCGATGACTTAACCGATGTGCTCGACTTCGACTCCGAAGACATCGACGGTATGGATGACGATACAGGAGAAGAACATGAACCACCGCTCACAGGGTGCTGGACAACCACCTCTTCATATGATATATATATATGGTGGACACCCCCAAAGAAAACAATGGCGATGACGCAACAGAAGGTAACCACTTAGGGAAGCAATCAAAGCATGGGCGTCATCGGCGCCGCTCTAAGCCCTGCCATAGCAATACCGGCATAGGAGTCGATAACAATCTGGATGGTTCCGAACACGAATACAATCCCGACCAGCCTAACTTCGAGCAGGCCGAATATGAGGACGGGCAAGCTAGCCCATATGAACAGGCGACAGACTGAGACTTGGAGGACGACAATTATATGCCTCTCTCCGAAGATGAGGTGAGCCTCCGCGACAATGAATTTGTTGTGCCTGAGGATCCCATCGAGTAGGAGCGCTTCAAGCGCCGGCTTATAGCCACTTCAAGAAGCCTGCAAAAGAAACAACAGCAGCTCCAAGCTGATCAAGATCTGTTAACAGACAGATGGACTGATGTCCCGGCAGCCAAGGAATACAGACTCGTGTGACAAACCAAAAGTTACCCAAAGCGCAGGTTGTTACCTCAACTCGAGGAGGAGGCACTAGAGCCCACATTACCAATGCAGGACGAGGCTGATCGGCAACCTCGTGGCCAAGACAAAGTGGCACACCAGCCTGAACACCAGCCCGCACCCTCGCCGCCAACACACTACGGCCAGGGGCTACACGCAAGACCTGCGAGATGCACCGGGAGACAAAGGAGTACAGTCAAGATCGATCTACGGATCGCGGGGGCGCGCCACCACGTGTAAAGATAATTGTCACGCCGGATACACTAAAAACAAGTCCGGCCGGCCGAATACAACCGACCAGATTAATCTGAACCGCGTCGTGATACAGCCCGACACAGAGGCGCCGCACACCCCCTATGCTTCACAGATGAAGTAATGGATCATGAATTCCCAGAAGGGTTTAAACCCGTAAACATCGAATCATACAATGGCACAACAGACCCCGCGGTATGGATTGAAGATTTCCTTCTCTACATTCACATGGCCCGCGGCGATGACCTACATGCCATCAAGTATCTCCCCCTTAAGCTCAAAGGACCGGCTCAACATTGGCTGAACAGCCTGCCGGCGAGCTCCATTGGCAGTTGGGAGAACCTAGAGGACGCGTTCCTTGACAACTTCCAGGGGACTTACATGCGACCACCGGACGCTGATGACTTATGTCCCATAACCAACAGCCCGGAGAGTCATCCAGGAAATTTTGGACTCAGTTCCTAACTAAAAAGAACTAGATCATCGACTGACCAGATGCCGAAGCCCTAGCGGCCTTTAAGCATAATATCCGTAACGAGTGGCTCACCCGACACCTCGGCCAAGAGAAGCCGAAGTCCATGGCAGCCCTCACGACACTCATGACCCGATTTTGTTCGGGCGAAGATAGCTGGTTGCCTCGTAGCAACAACACAGCAAGCAATCCTGGCACATCAAAGGCCAGAGACAACAACGGCAAACCTCGACACAACAAACATAAGCGTCGCAAAAACAATGATGATGCCCAAGATACGGCAGTCAATGCCGGATTCCGTGGCTCTAAGTCCGGTCAGTGGAAAAATCCACTTTAAAAGAATAATTCGGGCCCATCCGGCCTGGACCGCATACTTGACCGCCCATGCCAAATTCATGGTACCCCAGGAACGAGAGCCAATCATACCAATAGAGAATGCTAGGTCTTTAAACAAGGTGGCAAGTCAGGCGCCGAAAACAAGGAGAAGGGATCTCAAAGCAATGAAGACGACGAGGAGCCCAGATCACCAAACAATAGAGGGCAAAAGTAATTTCCCTCGCAAATCAAAACGGTGAACATGATAAACGCCATCCACATCCCCAAACGGGAACGGACATGCACTTTTCGGGGGCGTCGACTCAATAAAGCGAGTCGCCCCACAGTATAAAAGCACGGCCGATCACCTTCGATCGTACAGACCGTCCGGCCAATACCAACCAGGGCAATTCAGTCGCACTTGTCCTCGACCCAATAGTTTGCGGGTTCCACCTCACACGAGCCCTTATGGGCGGAGGCAGCAGTGTAAACCTGCTATACCAGGACATAGTGCGCGAGATGGGTACCGATCGATCGTTCGATGATCAAACCCACTAAAACATCCTTCAAAGGTATTATACCAGGTGTGGAGGCCAGTTGAATAGGCTCCATCACTCTGGAGGTAGTCTCCGGATTGCCAAACAATTACCATGCCGACGAGTTAGTCTTCGACATCGTCCCTTTTCGCTGTAATTATCATGCACTACTGGGACGAAGCGCGATTCAACGCAATACCACACTATGACTAAGGCAAGCTTAAGATGCCCGGCCCGTGTGGCATCATCACAGTCAAGAGCAAAGCCAAGCTCCACCTCGCCACCGAATAGTGTACCGCCGCTTTAACTGGAGAAGCAGCATGTGGCACTTTTCAATCGAACCTCGAGTCGACGCCCAAGCTCCCGGACAACCGATAAAGGAATCCAAACTACTGTACGGCATGATAGCTCAGCTCCACCAAAGCTCAATTAAATACTACAGCAAACGCTGCGAAAGACCACATCATGCGGCTTAAACCGCTCTGTAGCACACAAATATTTCTCGCATTTCCTTCACAAGTTCGCTTTCGCGTAGGACATGATTGGCGATGAGGAATCAGCCCGGACGCGCAAGCGAATCCCTGGAAGACAATCCGGATACACTCCGGATCCGCACACAGCTTTGTCCCGCCTGGTCTAAGCAGGTTCCGCCATCATACTTCTTTTTATAACATCACTTGTACTCATACGCATAGACGTATTACTCGAATACAACATGTAGATTATATGACGCTTATCTTCTATCATTTCTTATTGACACCTTCCGTCACAACTGCATCCGTATATCGTGTCATGCCTTAATACGCCAGGGGCTTCATTGTACCCATAATATGGCAATAAAGTCTGACCACCTTCTTGGTCGCTCGGCACCCCGAACTTATAGCATTATATGCATCAGCTCCGAATCATGTCTTGGGTCAATAGTTGGGTTTGCCCGGCTCCCATGTTTTGGTACCTTACGTTCCGCTATATCGGCTAAGGTAGCACTGGAAGAACTATTGCGGTTGTGTCCCGGTTCTTTCGGATGAGCACCTCAGTAGAGAAAGCCAAAAACTGACTATCATGATACGGCGAGAGCTGGTCAGATGTTCGAGAGGTTGTAAAATCTTTAAGGATTTATCCCGCATAATGCCATAACCAATGCAGCGTGCGACGGATCGGTCTTTCTCCCGATCAGGTGCTAATAGAGCCCCTCGTGCGGTCTTTCGAACACCAAGGGCTGCGCCTACCTTACTTAAACTTCTATGGCTAAGTGAGAGTGATAAAGCCCCATAGTCTGATTGCCTAGTTCGTTGTGCTGAACACCTCCTTCAAGGACCCAAAAATGGGATAAAGAGTGTTCAGGTTTATCCCGAACACCCCCGTACTTCCTACGTGGGGGCAGAAGCCGACGACTGGCCAACTCTCAGGATTAATATATATATATATAATGGCCGCACAGGAGGAAAAACTTTCACATAACCGGCAATACACAATAAAACTGACCTCGTTCCGCATTAGTAGTTTTGAAACTAGTAATGGCGCACCACTCCCACGGTGCGCCATTAGTAGTTTTGAAAAAATAAAAATAAAAATTTCTTACTAATGGCGCACCAACACATGGTGCGCCATTAGTATTTAGTAATGGCGCACCACATGTACAGTGCGCCATTAGTGTCCATCCCATCTATAGCCCTTTTCCTAGTAGTGTATTAAAGAAACAGTGAAGGGGTAGGATCTGAGAGCGCCAAAACAGAGAGATCGATCCAATCTCGGAGGGGCTCTCGCCCCTCCCACGCCATGGGAGCCAAGGACCAGAGGGGAAACCCTTCTCCCATCCAGGGAGGAGGTCAAGGAAGAATAAGAAGAAGGGGGTCCTCTCCCCCTTGCTTCCGATGCCGCCGGAACACCGCCGGGGGCCATCATCATCACTGCGATCTTCACCAACAACTTCACCGCCTTCATCACCAACTCTTTCCCCCTCTACGCAGCGGTGTAACCTCTCTCTTACCCGCTGTAATCTCTACTTAAACATGGTACTCAATGCTATATACTATTTCCCAATGATGTATGGCTATCCTATGATGTTTGAGTAGATCCGTTTTGTCCTATGGGCGAATTAATGATCATGATTGGTTTGAGTTGCATGTTCTATTATTGGTGTTGTCCTATGGTGCTCTCCGTGTCGCGCAAGCGTGAGCGATTCCCGCTGTAGGGTTTGCAATATGTTTATGATTTGCTTATGGTGGGTGGCGTGAGTGAACAGAAGCACAGACCTGAGTAAGTAGGTTGTTTGCGAACGGGATAAAGGGGAATTGATGCTTTATTGCTATGGTTGGGTTTTACCTTAATGATCTTTAGTAGTTGCGGATGCTTTCTAGAGTTCCAATCATAAGTGCATATGATCCAAGAAGAGAAAGTATGTTAGCTTATGCCTCTCCCTCAAATAAAATTGCAATAGTGATTACCGGTCTAGTTATCGATTGCCAAGGGACAAATAACTTTCTCGCAACAAAAAGCTCTCTACTAATATTTACTTTATTGCTTCTTTATCTAAACAGGCCCTAGTTCATATTTACGTGTTCTTTATTATCTTGCAAACCTATCCTATCACACCTACAAAGTACTTCTAGTGTCATACTTGTTCTAGGTAAAGCAAACGTCAAGCGTGCGTAGAGTTGTATCGGTGGTCGATAGAACTTGAGGGAATATTTATTATACCTTTAGCTCCTCGTTGGGTTCGACACTCTTACTTATCGAAAGAGGCTACAACTATCCCACATACTTGCGGGTTATCAAGACCTTTTTCTGGCGCCATTGTCGAGGATTCATAGCATGGGGTGAATATTCTCGTGTGTGCTTGTTTGCTTTATCACTAAGTAATTTTTATTTGCTGTTTTAAGTTGTTCTCTATCTTTAGTTATGGATATGGAACACGAAATACCAAAAAAATAGGTGTACTTGCTAATCATGGAGATGGGGTAACTCCTAAAACCCCCGACTCTCATTATGTGAAAGATATTATGTACTACTTTGATAATCCTGAGAAAAACCCCATTCAACTTTATAATGGGAGTCACGTTGGATCAACCTCAATACTTTAGGGATTATCGCTCGACACAAAAAGGGAAACTATTATGGGATCAATTTATTATGTTGCGTTGGTATGCCCGGGATCTATGCTTGAGATATGATATTACTTGTTGCTCTAGGATGAAGGCTCCCCACCTTCCCTTTTCATGCAAATTTAATGATAATGTAACCTTAGCTTCTTATGCTAATGGTATTTATGATTACTATGATGTGGAACAAATAGAAGAATTTGTTGCTTTTAAGGCTGCTTATGAAATTGAATCTTTGTTTGAAAAGTATGAAGCTTTAGATGATGATGTTTATAGGCCGGAAAATCTTGCTATACTTTGATATTGCTATGAAAATTGTGAATACAATTACTATATTAATGCATTTATTGAGAAAGTCTCCGCTATCCAAGAGAAGACTAATATTTTGCAGGAAGCTATGGAAGAAGAAATTGATGAAACTATGAGCTCATTGGATGAAAAAGATGATGAGGAGAGCGAAGAAAAAAAGGAGGAAGAGCGGATAGATCACCCGTGCCCACCTTCTAATGAGAGTTACTCTTCAACTCATACATTGTTTAATTCCCCTTCGTGCTTACCGAAGGATGACTGCTATGATGATTGGTATGATCCCGTTGATTCTCTTGAAATGTCCCTTTTTGATGATACTTGCTATGCTTGTGGCCAAGACGCCAATATGAATTATGCATATGGAGATGAACTTGCTATAGTTCCTTTTGTTAAACATGAAATTGTTTCTATTGCACCCACGCATGATAGTCCTATTATCTTTTTGAATTATCCCAACTACACTATATCGGAGAAGTTTGTGATTATCAAGGACTATATTGATGGGTTGCCTTTTACCATTGCACATGATGATTTTGGCAGATATAATATGCATGTGCTTTCTGATCCTACTTGCAATTATTATGAGAGAGGAACTACATCTCCGCCTCTTTATGTTTCCAATGCGATAGAATTGCAAGAAACTGCTTATACTATGCATTGGCCTTTACTATGTGTGCATGAATTGTTCTTTTATGACATGCCGATGCATAGGAAGAGAGTTAGACTTCATCATTACATGATATATGTTACTCTGTGCTCACTACTAAATTACAAATCATTGTTAATTAAAATTGGCTTTGATATACCTTGGGATCCGGGTGGATCCATTACTTGAGCACTAAATGCCTAGCTTAATGGCTTTAAAGAAAGCGTGCCAGGGAGACAACCCGGAAGTTTTAGAGAGTCATTTATTTCTGTTGAGTGCTTTTATATAGTTTAAAAACAAAAATAAATAAACAGAGGAACCTAAAAACTTTTCAAAAAGGAAAGTGAAAGTGAGAGAGACGAGCATAGTTGAAGTGGGAGAGCTCCTTGAACTTTGTTCATGCTCACGGAAATTGGTGAATCTTAATTACAGAAACTTTTCATAAAAAATAATTATACCCTTGTAAAATTCCATTGTATTATAAAAATAATGTGCCAAGGTTTGCCTTTAGGATGTTTACAATGCTTGTTGGTTTGTACGGTGCAGGACAGAAACTTTGGCTTCAGTGCGCGATTTTACATTTTTATCTGGAATATCAAATGGTTCTAATTCCTTTTGAACTGTCTTTATGTACAACTTTTTTATTTGTCCTAATTTTATTAGAAGTTGTGGGGTAGCATAAGTATGGTGGATGTTCAGATTGCTACAGACTGTTCTGTTTTTGACAGATTCTGTTTTTGTTGCACAGTTTGCTTGTTTTGATGAAACTGTCAATTTATATTAGTGGATTAAGCCATGAAAAAGTTATATTACAGTAGACACAATGCAAAAACAAAACATGAATTGGTTTTCTACAGTATTTATAGTAGTAATTTGCTTTATTATACTAACAGATCTTACCGAGTTTTCTGTTGAAGTTTTGTGTGGATGAAGTGTCTAATCGAGGAAGTTTCGATATGAGGAAAAGGAAGAGAGGCAAGAGCTCAAGCTTGGGGATACCCGAGGCAACCCAAGTAAATATTCAAGGAGACTCAAGCGTCTAAGCTTGGGGATGCCCCGGAAGGCATCCCCTCTTTCTTCAACAAGTATCGGTATGTTTTCGTATTCGTTTCGTTCGTGTGATATGTGCAAGTCTTGGAGCGTCTTTTGCATTTAGTTTTTACTTTTCTTTTACGCACCATACTGGTATGAGATAGTCCTTGGTTGATTTATAGTATACTCATTGGACTTCACTTAAATATTTTGAGTATGGCTTTATAGAATGCTTCATGTGCTTCACTTATATCATTTGAAGTTTGGATTGCCCGTTTCTCTTCACATAGAAAACCGCCATTTGTAGAATGCTCTTTTACTTCACTTATATTTGTTAGAACGTGGGCATATATTTTACAGAAAGAATTAAACTCTCTTGCTTCAATTATATCAATTTAGAGAGATGACAGAAATTGGTCATTCACATAGTTAGTCATAAAATCCTACATAAAACTTGTAGATCACTGAATATGATATGTTTGATTCCTTGCAAAAGTTTTGCGATATAAAGGTGGTAATATTATAGTCGTGATAGTTGAGTAATTGTGAAATTGAGAAATACTTGTGTTGAGGTTTGCAAGTCCGGTAGCATGAACGTATGGTGAACCGTTATGTAACGAAGTTGTTACATGAGGTGTTTTTTTGATTGTCTTCCTTATGAGTGGCAGTCGGGGACGAGCTATGGTCTTTTACTACCAATCTATCCCTCTAGGGGCATGCGTAGTAGTACTTTTCTTCGAGGGCTAAGTAGACTTTTCCAATAAGTATATGAGTTCTTTATGACTAATGTGAGTCCATAGATATACGCGCACTCACCCATCCACTTTGCTAGCCTCTATTGTGCCGCGCAACTTTCGCCAGTATCATGAACCCAATATTTACCTTCCTCAAAACAGCCACCATACCTACCTATTATGGCATTTGCCTAGCCATTCCGAGATATATTGCCATGCAACTTTCCACCGTTCTGTTATTATGACACATTCCATCATTGTCATATTGCTTTGCATGACGTAAGATAGCTAGCATGATGTTTTCATGGCTTGTCCATTTTTGATGTCATTGCTATGCTAGATCATTGCACATCCCGATACACCGCCGGAAACATTCATATAGAGTCATATCTTTGTTCGAGATATCGAGTTGTAATATTGAGTTGTAAGTAAATAAAAGTGTGATGATCATCATTATTAGAGCATTTTCCCAGTGAGGAAAGAATGAAGGAGACTATGATTCCCCCACAAGTCGGGATGAGACTCCGGACTTTATGAAAAATAAAAGAGGCCAAAGAAACCCAGATAAAAAAAAGAGGCCAAGGAAGCCCACCAAAAAAATAAAATAAAATAAGAAAAAGAAAAAAAATAAAAAAGAGAGAAAAAGAGAGAAGGGGCAATGTTACTATCCTTTTACCACACTTGTGCTTCAGAGTAGCACCATTTTCTTCATAGAGAGAGTCTCCTATGCTTTCACTTTCATATACTAGTGGTAATTTTTCATTATAGAACTTGGCTTGTATATTCCAATGATGAGCTTCCTCAAAATGCCCTAGGTCTTCGTGAGCAAGCAAGTTGGATGCACACCCACATAGTTTCTTTTGTTGAGATTTCATATATTTATAGCTCTAGTGCATCCGTTTCATGGCAATCCCTACTCACTCACATTGATATCTATTGATGGGCATCTCCATAGCCCGTTGATACGCCTAGTTGATGTGA
The DNA here is from genome assembly GCF_002162155.2 of Triticum dicoccoides. Lineage (NCBI taxonomy): Eukaryota > Viridiplantae > Streptophyta > Magnoliopsida > Poales > Poaceae > Triticum > Triticum dicoccoides. Next base: position 794,994,437 of record NC_041385.1, on the reverse strand, counting down.
GACTATCTTCTCCCTTTTTGTCCTCACAACCACCACCATATACCACCATAGTGCTATGTCCATGGCTTGCACTCATGTTTTGCGTAATAGTTGAAAAAGCTGAAGCGCTTTAAAAAGTATGAACCAATTGCTCGGCTCGTCATCGGGGTTGTGCATGATTTGAATGATTTGTGTGATGAAGATGGAGCATAGCCAGACTATATGATTTTGTAGGGATGAGCTTTCTTTGGATAGGTTATTTCGATAAGACATAATTGCAAGGTTGGTATGCTTGAAGTATTATTTTTTTATGTCAAATGATAGACTATTGCATTGAATCACTCGTGTCTTAATATTCATGCCATGATTAGATATTTGATCAAGATTATGCTAGGTAGCATTCCACATCAAAAATTATCTTTTTATCATTTACCTACTCGAGGACGAGCAGGAATTAAGCTTGGGGATGCTGATACGTCTTCGTCGTATCTACAATTTTTTAATGTTCCATGCCAATATTCTTCAACTTTCATATACTTTTGGCAACTTTTTATACTATTTTTGGGACTAACATATTGATCCAGTGCCCAGTGTCAGTTCCAGGGTTGTTGCATGTTTTATGTTTCGTAGAAAACCAATACCAAACGGAGTCCAAACGGGATAAAAACGGACGGAGAATTATTTTGGAATATTTGGGATTTTCTGGAGGAAGAATCAACGCGAAACGGTGTCCGAGGTGGCCACGAGACAAGGGGGCGCGCCCACACCCCCTAGGCGCGCCTGGCACTCTCGTGGGCCACCCTTAAGGCGGTTGATGCCCTTCTTTTGCCGCAAGAAAGCTAATTTTATGAGAAAAATCTGGGCCAAAGATTCACCCCAATTGGAGTTACGGATCTCCGGATATTAATGAAACGGTGAAGGGGTAGAATCTGAGAGCACAGAAATAGAGAGATAGATCCAATCTCGGAGGGGCTCTCGCCCTCCCACGCCATGGGAGCCAAGGACCATAGGGGAAACCCTTCTCCCATCTAGGGAGGAGGTCAAGGAAGAAGAAGAAGAAGGGGGCCCTCTCCCCCTTGCTTCCGGTGGCGCCGGAACACCGCCGGGGGCCATCATCACCACCGCGATCTTCACCAAGAACTTCACCGCCTTCATCACAACTCTTCCCCCCTCTATGCAGCGGTGTAACCTATCTCTTACCCGCTGTAATCTCTACTTAAACATGGTGCTCAACGCTATATATTATTTCCCAATGATGTATGGCTATTCTATGATGTTTGAGTAGATCTGTTTTGTCCTATGGGCTAACTGATGATCGTGATTGGTTTGGGTTGCATGTTTTATTATTGGTGCTGTCCTATGGTGCTCTCTGTGTCGCGCAAGCATGAGGGATTCCCGCTATAGGGTTTTGCAATATGTTTATGATTTGCTTATGGTGGGTGGCGTGAGTGAACAGAAGCACAGACCCGAGTAAGTAGGTTGTTTGCATATGGGATAATGGGGACTTGATGCTTTAATGCTATGGTTGGGTTTTACCTTAATGATCTTTAGTAGTTGCGGATGCTTGCTAGAGTTCCAATCATAAGTGCATATGATCCAAGAAGAGAAAGTATGTTAGCTTATGCCTCTCCCTCAAATAAAATTGCAATAGTAATTACCGGTCTAGTTATCGATTGCCTAGGGACAAATAACTTTCTCTTAACAAAAAGCTCTCTACTAATATCTACTTTATTGCTTCTTTATCTAAACAGCCACTAGTTTATATTTATGTGTTCTTTATTATCTTGCAAACCTATCCTATCACACCTACAAAGTACTTCTAGTTTCATACTTGTTCTAGGTAAAGCGAACATCAAGCGTGCGTAGAGTTGTATCGGTGGTCGATAGAACTTGAGGGAATATTTATTCTACCTTTAGCTCCTTGTTGGGTTCGACACTCTTACTTATCGAAAGAGGCTACAACTATCCAGTATACTTGCAGGTTATCAATGACCATCCTGGTTGCAGTAGCCGCAATGCAGACAAGAGCGACCCTGATCGCCTGTAGGAGTAGGCAGGAGCGGCGGAGCAGTCGAGCGGGAAGGAGTCGGCGCAGCAGGTGGCATAGCTGGAACTCGAGCAGCGAGCATAGAGGGAACCTAAAGTAAACTATTGCCACGTAGGCGAGTCTCCTCAGCACGGATCTCAGAAAGCACCTCCATGAGGGAGACAACCACGAGTAAACAACTGAGCGCGCCGGGGCTCAAACTCCTAACGGAGTCAAGACAAGAACTCGTAGACATGATGAAATACCAAATCAGCCCGCACAGCCTGGCAACACTGACAAGTACGACAACCGGCACCATGGAGTTCCCGCCCCTCCGCCACAATGGAGGTCGTGGACCAGAGGGGGAACTATCCTCCCGTCTAGGGGGGAGACCAAGGTAGAATAAGAAGGAGGGGCCCCTCTCCCCCTCTCTCTCGGTGGCACCGGAGTGCCACCGGGGCAAGGATCTTGATGGCGATCTACATGAACAATCTTGCTACCGTCAACACCAACTTTCTCCTCCTCTATGTAGCGGTGTAACACCTCTTCTCCCTGCTGTAATCTTTTCTTAAACATGGTGCTCAACTCCATATATTATTTCCCAATGATATTTGGCTATCCTATGATGTTTGAGTAGATCTGTTTTGTCCTATGGGTTAATCGCGATCTTTGTTGGTATGATTGTATATTTTATTTATGGTTCTGTCATACGGTGCCCTCCGTGTCGTGCAAACGGAGGCCCCCCCGTTGTAGTGTGTTGCAATATGTTCACGGTTTGTTTATTGTCGGTGTTGCGGGGGTTACGGCAACCGAAACGCGGATAAGTGGGTTATGGCGTATGGGAGTAAAAAAGGACTTGATACTTAATGCTATGGTTGGGTTTCACAACCATAATGATCTTTAGTAGTTGCGGGTGCTTGCTAGGGGTCCAATCATAAGTGCATATGATCCAAGTAGAGAAAGTACGTTAGCTCATGTCTTTCCCTCATATAAAATTGCAAGAATGATTACCGAAACATGTTATCGATTACCTAGGGACAAATGACTTTCTTGTTGACCAAAGCTATCCACTTTTATTACCTAGCAATTTATTCGTCGTTTTATTCTCGCAAAAGTACTCGTAGTGTTATATTCTTGCAAAATAGTTTCATACTTGTTTTAGGTAAAGCAGACATCAAGTGTGCGTAGAGTTGTATCGGTGGTCGATAGAACTTGAGGGAATATTTGTTCTACCTTTAGCTCCTCCTTGGGTTAGACACTCTTATTTATCGAAGAAGTCTACAAACAATCGCCTATACTTGTGGGTTATCAAGAGATTTTTCTGGCGCCGTTGCCAGGGAGCAAGGGGTGAATATTCTCGTGTGTGCTTGTTTTCTTTATCACTAAGTAGTTTTTATTTTGTGCTGTTGTTTTCTATCTCTAGTTATGGTTAGGAAACGCAAAGTACCAAAACAATTAGTTGTACCTACTAAACTAATGGTTGAAGAACCACCCAATATCTATCATACTATTGAAGCTTTCTACTTGGATCATCTTCTATCTCTATGTGCTCGTGCTGAAACCCCAACTAGCTTAGTTGAGGGAAAATCATTAAATGAGCATGCATATTTTGTGCGACACCGCTTATATCAAAAAGCGAAACTTTTATGGCATCATATTAATAGTTTGTATAGCTATGCTTTGAATTTATGTGAAATACATAATTTAACTTGTTGTTCTGAAGACCCTAAGAAACACCTTTTCTTCCAATGTGAGTTTAAGGATAATGGAATCTTATCTACTTATGCCAAGGGTGTTTATAATTACTTTGGTATTGAACAAATTGATGAATCTGTTGCTTTTAAGGGTGCGTATGAAGTTGCTTCTTTGATTGAAAAGTATGATGCTATTCTTTACAAATCTGAAATTTTGCCATACTTAAATATTTCTATAAAAATTATTCCTCTAATGCTTATATTAAACCATATATTGAGGACTTCTCCGCTGTCCAAGAAGGGAATAACATTTTGTAGGTGTCTATGGAAGAAGAAATTTATGATACTATGAGCTCATTGGATGAAAGAGATGATGAGGAGAGCAGAGACCAAAAGGAGGAAGAGCGGTATAGCTACCCGTGCCCACCTTCTGATGAGAGTAACTCTTCAACTCATACATTATTTAATGCCCATCGTTCTTACCAAAGGATGAATGGTATGATAATTGCTATGATCCCGTTGATTCCTTTGAAATATCCCTTTTTGATGAACTTGATGCTTGCTATGCATGTGGCAACGATGCCAATATGAATTATGCTTATGAAGATGAACTTGCTATAGTTCCATATGTTAATAATGAAATTTTTGCTATTGCAACAACACATGATAGTCCTATTATCTTTTTGAATTCTCCAAACTACACTGCATCGGAGAAGTTTGCTCTTATTAAGGATTACATTGACGGGTTGCGTTTTGCTACTGCACATGATTATTTTGATGAATATAATATGAATGTGCTTTCTGCTCCTACTTGCAATTATTATAAGAGTGGAACTATATCTCCACCTCTCTATGTTTCCAACACGAAAAAAATACAAGAAACTGCTTATGCTATGTATTGGCCTTTACTTGGTGTGCATGAATTGTTCTTTTATGACATGCCGATGCGTAGGAAGAGAGTTCGACTTCGTCATTGCATTATATATGTTGCTTTGTGCTCACTACTAAATGACAAATCATTGCTAACTAAAATTGGCTTTGATATACCTTGGGATCTGGGTGGATCGATTACTTGAGCACTTTATGCCTAGCTTAATGGCTTTAAAGAAAGCGCTACCAAGGAGACAATCCGGAAGTTTTAGAGATTCATTTATTTATGTTGAGTGCTTTTATAAAGTTTTAAAACAAAAAAAATGTAGAGGGGAACTTAAAAACTTATCAACAAAAAGATAAGCGATTGGAGGTGATGCATTAGAGAAGTGAGGGTCGATCTTGAACACTTGTGTTCATGCTCATGGAAACAATATAGAACTTTTCATGAAGATTCTCACAAAAATAATTATCCCCTTGTACAATTCCATTGTATTATAAAAATAATGTGCCAAGATTTGCCTTTAGGATGAGTAGATTGCTTGTTGGTATGTTCGGTGCAAAAACAGAGACTTTGGCTGTAGTGCGCGATTTTACATTTTTTACTGGAACATTGAAATTTTCGGAAACTTTTTGCACAGTCTTGATATACAAATTGTTTATTTTCTCCTAATTTTTCAGAATTTTTGGAGTACCAGAAGTATGGTGAATACAGACTGTCCTGTTTAAGACAGATTCTGTTTTAGATGCATGTTTTTGCTTATTTTGATGAAACTATCGATTTTTATCGGTGGTATAAGGTATGGAAATGTTATATTACAGTAGCTACAATGCAAAAAACAAATATGAATTGGTTTGCAACAATACTTAGAGTAGTGATTTGCTTTATTATACTAATGGATCTTACCGAGCTTTCTGTTGAGTTTTGTGTGGATGAAGTGATCAAAAATCGAGGAGGTCTCTATATTTTTTTCAAGAGTACGCCAAGGGAATACCATAATTTTATAGAAGGCACAAATATTTACAAGAAGTTGCGAGTGATACGAACATCACACAAGAAAAGAGAAAAAACCGCCTACACCCACACCTAAAAAAAGCCTACTCTCTGACAAAACTATCTAACGCTCCAGCACCTAGTCCGACCTCCTTCCACTCTTTGACCTCATCCATGATGTGGTTGTGTAGCTCGTCCACAGGTTTTTGTTGATTTATCCGGTTGAACACCCTTGCGTTTCTTTGCTTCCATAGCGACCATGCCACGACAGTCACAAGCATGTCAAAAGCTCTCTTCTCAGCCCTTGAAAAGCTTCTTCTAGCTTGTAACCACCAATCCAACAGTTTATCATTTCCTTGCGGGTGAGGTGAGGGAGTCCTGGATTAGGGGGTATCCGGACAGCCGGACTATATACTTTGGCTGGACTGTTGGACTATGAAGATACAAGATTGAAGACTTCGTCCCGTGTCCGGATGGGACTCTCCTTTGCGTGGAAGGCAAGCTTGGCGATTCAGATATTAGATCTCATTCTCTGTAACCGACTCTGTGTAACCCTAGCCCCCGCCCTTGTCTATATAAACCGGAGGGTTTAGTTCGTAGGACAAGAACAACAATCACAATCATAGGATAGCTTCTAGGGGTTATCCTCTACGATCTCGTGGTAGATCAACTCTTGTAATACTCATATCATCAAGATCAATCAAGCAGGAAGTAGGGTATTACCTCCATCGAGAGGGCCTGAACCTGGGAAAACATCGTGTCCCTAGTCTCCTGTTACCATTAGCCTTAGACGCACAGTTTGGGACCCCCTACCCGAGATCCGCCGGTTTTGACACTGACATTGGTGCTTTCATTGAGAGTTCCTCTGTGTCCTCGCGACAAGGCTTGATGGCTCCTTCAATCATCAGCAATGATGTGATCCAGGGTGAGACTTTTCTCCCCAGACAGATCTTCGTATTCGGCGGCTTCACACTGTGGGCCAATTTGCTTGGCCATCTGGAGCAGATTGATAGCTACTCCCCTGGCCATCAGGTCAGGTTTCGAAACTTGAACTACACGGCTGATGTGCGGGGGGACTTGATCTTCGACGGATTCGAGCACACGTCAGGAGCGCCGAACGGTCCCGATGAGCGTGACCTAGATCTACAATCGGACGGTATGCGGGATATCGCACCTGCAGCTGCCCCAGACTTTAATCCAGAGTAGTTCGCACTATCGAAGGATGGGAGGATGGACCCCGTCATAGAGGCCGCATACTCATTGGCGTTGGAGCCAAACACAGACTCCACCTCTAAGGAAATCTGTGTTACTGGACCCCCGGACTTGTTTCCGGCTGTAGGATCCGGACCGCGTGCATCCATGCCCATCGAATCTGATTGGGCACCAATCATGGAGTTCACCGCCGTGGATATCCTTCAGCACTCACCCTTTGGTGACGTGCTAAACTCATTAAGGTCTCTCTCTTTGTCACGAGACTCTTGGCCGAACTATGTCCGGCTCAAGTGGGAAGCGGATGACGAAGAAATTCGTTGCCCACCCACCACCCACTTAATTGCCACTGTCGATGACTTAACTCATGTGCTCGACTTCGACTCCGAAGACATCGACAGTATGGACGACGATGCAGGAGAAGAACATGAACCACCGCTCACAGGGTGCTGGACAACCACCTCTTCATATGATATATATATATGGTGGACACCCCCAAAGAAAACAATGGCAATGAGGCAACAGAAGGTAACCACTTAGGGAAGCAATCAAAGCATGGGCGTCATCGGAGCCGCTCTAAGCCCTGCCATAGCAATACTGGCACAGGAGTCGATAACAATCCGGATGGTTCCGAAGACGAATACAATCCCGACCAGCCTAACTTCGAGAAGGCTGAATATGAGGACGGGCAAGCTAGCCCAGATGAACAGGCGACAGACTAAGACTTGGAAGACGACAATTATATGCCTCTCTCCGAAGACGAGGTGAGCCTCCGCGACGATGAATTTGTTGTGCCTGAGGATCCCGTCGAGCAGGAGCGCTTCAAGCGCTGGCTTATAGCCACTTCAAGAAGCCTGAAGAAGAAACAGCAGCAGCTCCAAGCTGATCAAGATCTGTTAACAAACAGATGGATTGAAGTCCTGGCAGCCAAGGAATACAGACTCGTGTGACAAACCAAAAGTTACCCAAAGCGCAGGTTGTTACCTCAAATCGAGGAGGAGGCACTAGAGCCCACATTACCAATGCAGGACGAGGCTGACCGGCAACCTCGTAGCCAAGACAAAGTAGCACACCAGCCCGAACACCAGCCCGAACACCAGCCCACACCCTTGCCGCCAACACACTACGGCCAGGGGAGACAAAGAACTGCGAGATGCACCGGGAGACAAAGCAGTACAATCAAGATCGATCTACGGATCGCGGGGGCGCGCCACCACACATAAAGATAATCGTCACGCCGGATACACTAAAAACAAGTCCGGCTGGGCCAAATACAACCGACCAGATTAATCTGAACCGCGTCGTGATACAGCCCGACACAGAGGCGCCGCAGACCCCCTGTGCTTCACTGATGAAGTAATGGATCATGAATTCCCAGAAGAGTTTAAACCCGTAAACATCAAATCATACAATGGCACAACAGACCCCGCGGTATGGATTGAAGATTTCCTTCTCCACATTCACATGGCCCGCGGCGATGACCTATATGCCATCAAGTATATCTCCCTTAAGCTCAAAGGACCGGCTCATCATTGGCTGAACAGCCTGCCGGCGAACTCCATTGGCAGTTGGGAGAACCTGGAGGACACATTCCTTGACAACTTTCAGGGCACTTACGTGCGACCACCGAACGCTGATGACTTAAGTCCCATAACCAACAGCCCGGAGAGTCAGCCAAGAAATTTTGGACTCAATTCCTAACTTAAAAGAACCAGATCATCGACTATCCGGATGCCGAAGCCCTAGTGGCCTTTAAGCATAATATCTGTAACGAGTGGCCCGCCCGACACCTCGGCCAATAGAAGCCGAAGTCCATGGCAGCCCTCACGACACTCATGACCCGATTTTGTGCGGGTGAAGATAGCTGGTTGGCTCATAGCAACAACACAGCAAGCAATCCTGGCACATCAAAGGCCAGAGACAACAACGGCAAACCTCGACACAACAAACATAAGCGTCGCAAAAACAATGATGATGCCCAAGATACGGCAGTCAATGCCGAATTCCGTGGCTCTAAGTCCGGTCAGCAGAAAAATCCACTTCAAAAGAATAATTCGGGCCCATCCGGCCTGGACCGCATACTTGACCGCCCATGCCAAATTCATGGTACCCTAGGAACGACAGCCAATCATACCAATAGAGAATGCTAGGCCTTTAAACAAGGCGGCAGGTCAGGCGCCAAAAACAAGGAGAAGGGGTCTCAAAGCAATGAAGACGACGAGGAGCCCAGATCACCGAACAATAGAGGGCAAAAGAAATTTCCCCCGCAAATCAAAATGGTGAACATGATAAACGCCATCCACATCCCCAAACGGGAACGGGCATGCACTTTTCGGGGGCGTCGACTCAATAAAGCGAGTCGCCCCACAGTATAAAAACATGGCCGATCACCTTCGATCGTACAGACCGTCCGGCCAATACCAACTAGGGCAATTTAGTCACACTTGTCCTCGACTCAATAGTTTGCGGGTTCCACCTCACACGAGCCCTTATGGGCGGAGGCAGCAGTCTAAACCTGCTATACCAGGACATAGTGCGACAGATGGGTACCGATCATTCGATGATCAAACCCACTAAAACATCCTTTAAAGGTATTATACCAGGTGTGGAGGCCAGTTGTATAGGCTCCATCACTCTGGAGGTAGTCTTCGGATTACCAAACAATTACCATGCCGATGAGTTAGTCTTCGACATCGTCCCTTTTCGCTGTAATTATCATGCACTACTGGGACGAAGCGCGATTCAACGCAATACCACACTATGCCTAAGGCAAGCTTAAGATGCCCGGCCCGTGTGGCGTCATCACAGTCAAGAGCAAAGCCAAGCTCCACCTCGCCACCAAATAGTGTACCGCAACTTTAACTACAGAAGCAGCATGTGGCACTTTTCAGTCGAACCTCGAGTCGATGCCCAAGCTCCCGGACAACTGATAAAGGAATCCAAACTACTGTACGGCATGATAGCTCGGCTCCACCAGAGCTCAATTAAATACTCCGGCAAACGCTGCGAAAGACCACATCACGCGGCTTAAACCGCTCTGTGGCACACAAACATTTCTCGCATTTCCTTCACAGGTTCGCTTTCGCGTAGGACATGATTGGCGACGAGGAATCAGCCCGGACGCGCAAGGGAATCCCTGGATATTACCCTCGAAGACAATCCGGATACACTCCGGATCCGCACACAGCTTCGTCCCGCCTGGTCTAAGCAGGTTCCGCCATCATACTTCTTTTTATAACATCACTTGTACTCATACGCATAGACGTATTACTCGAATACAACATGTAGATTATATGACGCTTATCTGCTATCATTTCTTATTGACTCTTTTCGTCACAACGGCATCCGTATATTGTGACATGCCTTAATACGCCAGGGGCTTCATTGTACCCATAATATGGCAATAAAGTTCGACCACCTTCTTGGTCGCTCGGCACCCCGAACTTATAGCATTATATGCATCAGCTCCGAATCATGTCTTGGGTCAATAATTGGGTGTGCACGGCTCCCATGTTTTGGTACCTGACGTTCCGCTATATCGGCTAAGGTAGCACTGGGAGAACTACTGCGATTGTGTCCCGGTTCTTCCGGATGAGCACCTCAGTAGAGGAAGCCGAAAACTGACTGTCATGATACAGCGAGAGCTGGTCAGCTATTCGAGAGGTTGTAAAATCTTTAAGGATTTATCCCGCATAATGCCATAACCAATGCAGCGTGCGACGGATCCGTCTTTCTCCCGATCAGGTGCTAATAGAGCCCCTCGTGCGGTCTTCCGAACACCAGGGGCTGCGCCTACCTTACTTAAACTTCTATGGCTAAGTGAGAGTGATAAAGCCCCATAGTCTGATTGCCTGGTTCGTTGTGCTGAACACCTCCTTCAAGGACCCAAAAATGGGATAAAGAGTGTTCAGGTTTATCCCGAACACCCCCGTACTTCCTACGTGAGGGCAGAAGCTGACGACTGGCCAACTCTCAGGATTAAT
>NC_041385.1:794951676-794983163 GCF_002162155.2 Triticum dicoccoides | reverse complement strand
ATGGCCGCACAGGAGGAAAACCTTTCACATAACCGGCAATACACAATAAAAGTGACCTCGTTCCGCATTGCAAAGGACAGCATGACTGTCTTCATGGAAATACAATGTCTTTGGTACATTGCTCCTCCACAAGGCGGGCTCCTTTCAGGACACTGTCATAATATAATTCGGGCTTGCGGTGCTCCTTCCCCTCCGGCGGTCCCTCGGTCATCAGCTTTTTAGCATCAAGCTTTCCCCAGTGCACTTTCGCGCGGGCAAATGCCATTCGTGCACCTTCTATACAGACCTACCACTTAATGACTTCGATCCGAGGGCAAGCACTCACAATCCGCTTCATGAGCCCGAAGTAACTGCTTGGAATTGGCTCGGCGGGCCATAGCCGGACAACTAAATATTTCATGGCTAGTTCGGCCGCCGTGTGCAGATCGGTCAGCTGCTTCAGCTGATCTACAAATCGCACCGGATAATTCGGCGCCAAATACTGCGACCAGAAGAGCTTTGCCGCAGTCTTCTTCCCCTCAGCTCGGTATAATTGAGCAGCATCAGATATGCTGCATGGCAGCTCCGCAAACGCCCCTGGAGAAATCAGAATTCAATTTATCACCTTGATTTTCTCCTTTTACTAAATAAAGACCGCCTTGTATAAGGAAAAGCCTTACCAGCCGCAATCCTCCTCGCCTCCTGAATTTCCTTCAGAGCAACTTGGGCTTCCTCCCGAGCATCATTTGCGGCCTGGAGAGCTTGGGCGAGTTCGGATTCTTTCCCTGATAGACTCTGCTCCAAAGTCTCGCTTTTCTTCACGGATTCCTGGAGCTCTCGTTCAGCTTCAATGACCCTGGCCTCGTGCTTCTTGCGAAGAGCCTGCTCCGCAACTGCTTTCTTTTCGGCTTCGGCCACAGCCTTCTTAAGCGCCTCAAAATCGGCCATCGCCCCTAGAGCGCACAATACTTTCATCAGGCACAATTATTCATTTGTGCTAAACACACCAAGGTTTTGGCATACCTTGGTTGTCCTCCAACTACTTCTTCACTCGGCCAAGTTCTTCTTCGGCCCGCTCCAGACTACGCTTCGGTCCGGACACTTCCGCATTATGAGAGGCGGGAGACGCCTGCTTACAAAGGAAGAGATATATGTCATCAACTGAGTCTCCTGCGAACGGAAATTTGATCCTCTGTCCGGTTCTTTCTTTCGTCGAACAGCGTATCAGGGGCTACTATCCGTACTATGACAATCTTCAAAAACCTCATAAAACATACCTCAAAGCCTTTTATAAGGCTGATGCAGGATTCATTCAGTCCACTTTCAGCGGACTGAATCTTCTCAATCACCGCACCCATAAGGGCGCGGTGTTCATCAACGATGGAAGCACTTTTTAGCACTGTTGATAAGCTGCCCGGCACCTCTGGTTGGATAGAGGACGTTGGCGGAGTAGGCACGCCCCCTCCAACCGAGGGAGGCTGCCTGCTTGACTCTAGAGCCTTAAAGGTCTCCGAGACTCTGTCCGGCTGTGGGCCGAATTCAAGATCGCCCCCGCTGTTGACGCTCATGGGAACTGTAGCTCCCATATATCCGGCCCCTGAAATTTGGCCTCCCTGGTCTGGGTCCTTCTGGGACGACACCTCGGCGTCATCCCTATGTCTAGGGGAAGGTGCTTTCGGGGTGTCTCGCTCTCTATGGTATCCGAGCTCAACGAGTCCTCCGACGAGGAATGTTCGGTACGGGACTTCGCCGGACTGCAAAGATTACGGCACAAATTAAAACATCATGCCTTAATAATCCTGGACGCATAGACGTGTTCGGATTTCGTGTACTCACGAGTTCACCAGGGGCTGGGCCCTGGGATCCCACTGCATGCTGCTATCGGTAGCAGTGGTGGACGCCTCTGGAAGGGTTTTTTTACCCTCTTAGGCGATTCGGCCTCAAAAAGGATGAGGAGGCCGTTCTTTTCTTTCCTCCCCCCGCGGGGAACTCGTCTTCTTCCTCCTCCTCGTCCTCTTCGGAGGAAGGATGGGCATTGAGTCTTCGGATTTTGTGTCCAATGCACTGCAGCGACGGAGGCTGCCTCTGGTCTCCTTAGCCTCCTTGTTGACCTTCTCCTTCGGCGCCTTGTAAGGCGCTGGGACCAGCATCTTCGTCAGAAGTGGTCCGGCCGGTTCTTCCGGCAGTGGGGCCGGACAGTGTGTCCGCCCCGCCTTCTTAGTCCATCCCTAGTAGGATTGTGGAAAGCTTGTTAAAGCATCTTCCTCGGGATATGCCAACAAAACATGTGGATGGACATAACATAGCGATGACTTACCGGACTTGCAGGGCGGGACAGTTGGTACCCGCGGTCCTCGGCAGAGTCCGGCCACGGTTTGCCAGACTTAAAAAGCACTTTCCAGATATCCTCGTGTGAGGAGCCATAGAGCTCCTGTAGGGTCTGGTGCTCGGCCGGGTCGTACTCCCACAAATTGCAGGCTCGGTGCTGACAAGGAAGAACCAGGCGAACTAACATCACCTGGACTACATCGACAAGCTTGATGTCCTTTTCTTCCATACCCTTGATGCGCGTCTGGAGCACCGACAGTTCGTCGGACGAGGACCAGTTCAGGCCCTTCTTGGGCCAGGACGTAAGCCGCAGGGGAGCTCCGGATCGGAATTCGGGAGCAGCGGCCCACTTTTTGCCGCGCGGCTCAGTGATGTAGAACCACTGTTGCTGCCACTCCTTGACGGAATCATTGAAAGTGTCTGTCGGCCATGTGACCTTGGGCATCCTGCTCACCATGGCGCCTCCGCACTTGGCGTGCTCGCCGCTCACTACCTTGGGCTTCACATTGAAAATCTTCAGCCATAAGGCGAAGTGTGGTGAGATGCGGAGAAAGGCCTCACACACAATGATAAACGTCGAGATGTTGAGTAAGGAATTAGGGGATAGATCATGAAAATCGATCCCGTAATAATACATGATGCTGCGAACAAATGGGTGAAGGGGAAACCCGAGCCCACGGACAAAATGAGGTAGGAACACAACCCTCTCGTGGGGCTCCGGAGTAGGGACAACCTGTCCTTCCGACGGTGGCCGATTTTCATGGCCAGGTACCCAGCCTCCCGAAGCTTTTTGATATCCTTCTCCTGGATGGTAGAGGCCATCCATTTGCCTCCTGCTCTGGATCCAGACATTTCCAGAGAACCTCTTTTGGTGGAAAGGACGAACGCTTGGGCGCTAGGGCTCGAGCAAAAGGGAATGGACGAGCAGAAGGAGAAGAAGGCATGGGTGAAGAAGAAGAGGCCTTACATCTTTATAGAGGCAATGGACTTTGTGCCTCCCCGCTTGCCTGGAAGAACCTGCTCGTTCCCCACTCGCCGCAATTGATGGCACGGTTGGGTTACCCACACCCGTATTGATGAGAATCCCGTGATAAGGGGACACGATCTCTGCTTCGACAAGACATGCCCAGAAAACTGCCTCACAATATGCGCAGCTGTTGAGAAACGGTTCAGATAAGGATCGGGCTACAATGATATCAAGTTATGAAAAATTGTCAGCAGATTCGATTCGTGAAAAATTATGCTCACTACAGTGGTATGTGGAAATTATTTTGCAGACCCAGACACGATTCATGTGTTCGAAATTTACTTTGGAGTATTCGGAGATGGAACCCTCCTTGCAATGCCGAAGACAATCTGCGCGCCGGACTCATCGTCGCTGAAGCCTGATTCAGGGGCTACTAAGGGAGTCCTGGATTAGGTGGTATCTGGACAGCGGACTATATACTTTGGCCGGACTGCTGGACTATGAAGATACAAGATTGAAGACTTCGTCCTGTGTCTGGATGGGACTCTCCTTTGCGTGGAAGGCAAGCTTGGCGATTCAGATATTAGATCTCCTTCTCTGTAACCGACTCTGTGTAACCCTAGCCCCCTCCGGTGTCTATATAAACCGAAGGGTTTAGTCCGTAGGACAAGAACAACGATCACAATCATAGGATAGCTTCTAGGGTTTAGCCTCTACGATCTCGTGGTAGATCAACTCTTGTAATACTCATATCATCAAGATCAATCAAGCAGGAAGTAGGGTATTACATCTATCGAGAGGGCCTGAACCTGGGTAAACATCATGTCCCCAGTCTCCTGCTACCATTAGCCTTAGATGCACAGTTTGGGACCCCCTACCCGAGATCCGCTGGTTTTGACACTGACATGAGGCACCACCAAGTTCAGGACATTGAAGCATTTGTGCCCCACTTGTCTAGCATAGGGGCATCGGATGTGTATGTGTTCGGCATTGTCTTCCTCTTGCAAGCACGTGTAGCACGGTGAAGGGTGATCTTGTAACCCATGTCAAGCTCGTCGATCCGATGTCCAAATCCGATGTTGGACAGTCAGCCAAACGTGGATTTTGCTTTTCAATGGCGCCCAACTCCTCCATAAACATGCAGTGCAAGGCACCCTTTCCAGTCCTTGGCATAGTCTGTTATATAACGATCAAGCCGTGTATTGCCCCGAGGAATCAGCCGGCCAAGTGAACTTGTCTGGTGAGTGAGTATCATGTGGGATAGTGGCGATGGCATGGCAAAGGTTGAAAAACTGGATGTGCCCAGTAAAGGTGAGATCTCCCTCCACATCCTGAACCCAACTGTTGTTCTCCAAAGCTTGCTGGACTATGCGACGATTCCATCTTCTCAAGTCCACCAAGTCATGTATCAGAGGTGCAATATCAATAATGGACACGCCCTGCAGGCATCGATCTCTCCAGAAGAGGGTTTTAGCTCCGTCTCCCACCGTGATGCAGACTGATACGTCTCCAACGTATCTATAATTTTTGATTGTTCCATCTTATTATATTACCTGTTTTGGATGTTTATGGGCTTTACTTTACACTTTTATATCATTTTTGGGACTAACCTACTAATTGGAGGCCCAGCCCATATTGCTGTTTTCTTGCCTATTTCAGTGTTTTGAAGAAAAGGAATATCAAACGGAGTCCAAACAGAATGAAACCTTCGGGAGTGTGATTTTTGGAACGAACATGATCCGGGAGACTTGGAGTACAAGCCAGGGAAGCTTCAAGGATGCCAGGGGATAGGAGGGCGCCCCCCCCCCCTACTGGGCACGCCCCCTATCTCGTGGGCCCCTCGAGCGTCCCCCGACCGACTTCTTTCACCTATATGTTCCCATATACCCTAAAAACATCGAGGAAGAAGATAGATCGGAAGTTCCGCCGCCGCAAGCCTCTATAGCCACCAAAATTCAATTGGGACCCTGTTCCGGCTCCCTACCGGAGGGGGGATCCCTCACTGGTGGCTATCTTCATCACCCCGGCGCTCTCCGTGACGAGGAGGGAGTAGTTCACCCTCGGGGCTGAGGTTATGTACCAGTAGCTATGTGTTTGATCTCTCTCTCTCTCTCTCGTGTTCTCTCTATGGCACGATCTTGATGTATCGCGAGCTTTGCTATTAGAGTTGGATCTTATGATGTTTCTCCCCCTCTACTCTCTTATAATGGATTGAGTTTTCCCTTTGAAGTTATCTTATCGGATTGATTCTTTAAGGATTTGAGAACACTTGATGTATGTCTTGCCGTGCTTATCTGTGGTGATAATGGGATATTCACGTGATCTACTTGGTGTATGTTTTGGTGATCAACTTGCGGGTTCAATGAACTTATGCATAGGGGTTGGCACATGTTTTCGTCTTGACTCTCCGGTAGAATCTTTGGGGCACTCTTTGAAGTACTTTGTGTTGGTTGAATAGATGAATCTGAGATTGTGTGATGCATATCGTATAATCATGCCCACGGACACTTGAGGTGACAATGGAGTATCTAGGTGATATTAGGGTTTTGGTTGATTTGTGTCTTAAGGCCTTATTCTAGTATGAACTCTATGATAGATTCAACGGAAAGAATAGCTTCGTGTTATTTTACTACGGACTCTTGAATAGATAGAATAGAAAGGATAACTTTGAGGTGGTTTCGTACCCTACCATAATCTCTTCATTTGTTCTCCGCTATTAGTGGCTTTGGAGTGACTCTTTGTTGCATGTTGAGGGATTGTTATGTGACCCAATTATGTTATTATTGTTGAGAGAACTTGACTAGTGAAAGTATGAACCTTAGGCCTTGTCTCCACGCATTGCAATACCGTTTACGCTCACTTTTATCGCTTGCTACCTTGCTGTTTTCATAATTTCAGATTACAAATACTCATATCTACCATCCATATTGCACTTGTATCACCATCTCTTCGCCGAACTAGTGCATCTATACAATTTACCATTGTATTGGGTGTGTTGGGGACACAAGATACTTTTTGTTATTTGGTTGGAGGGTTGTTTGAGAGAGACCATCTTCATCCTACGCCTCCCACGGATTGATAAACCTTAGGTCATCCACTTGAGGGAAATTTGCTACTATCCTACAAACCTTTGCACTTGGAGGCCCAACAACATCTACAAGAAGAAGGTTGTGTAGTAGACATCAAGCTCTTTTCTGGCGCCGTTGCCGGGGAGGTGAGTCCTTGAAGGTATATCTTTAGATCTTGCAATCAAATCTTTTAGTTTCTTGTTTTATCACTAGTTTAGTCTATAAAAGAAAACTACAAAAAATGGAATTGAGTTTGTCTCATATGCTTCATCTTTTTAATATCTTTCGTGAGAATGATGGTAAGAAAAATTGTGCTCAAGTGCTAGAAGAAGAAATCTATAAAATGTTTGGCACTAAATCTTTGAATGATGAGCATGATTGCAATGTTGTTAGTATGAACTCTTTGGATATCCATAGTGCTAATGATGATTGCACTAGTTATGATGAAAATGTCTCTTATAAGCATGTCGATTTTTGTGGAGTAGATCGGGTTTGCAAGTACACACCAAATAGGGAAAATAGATATTGCAAGAGGCATAAGCATTTAGAAATTAAATTGTTGCAAGAAAGTCTTGATGTTTGTGCTGAAAAATTTAATATTTTTCGCGCTCCTTGTGAACTTTGCAATGAACGTGGTCATTTAAATCTCCAATGCAAATTGTTTCATGACCAAATAGTATCCAAAAATTGTGATAATTTGATTACCCTTGAGCATCATAAAGAGCTTAGTATTCTTTTGGGGGTATGAAGAAATGAAACGTATAACTGAGGGTATTCCAAAATTTAATCTTGATAGATTTGTTGATTTGATCTAGAGAAGATTTATTTGTATTGTGCGGTGAATTGCATTGGAAATCCTTATATTGCCAATTACATAAAGAAAAGAAAGCAAATAGAAGATGATGAGAACACTAATGAAATGGAAGAGACCTCCCAATCTCCTCCTATTTATTTCTTACGATGAATCAGGTAACGAGGAGGAGCTTTCTATTCAACCAATCCCATCAATAAAGAAGGTTGAACCCACACATAATGCGAAGAAGAAAAAGAAAAGAAGGAGAAACAATGTTAAAAAGGTATCCCTCCCAAATGATGTTGCTCCTACTACTCATTGTGATGATGATAATTGCTATACTATTGGTGCTATCCATACTATTAATGATGAGAATGATTATGCTTATGATATGGAAAGGACCAAGCTTGGGGATGCTATGTTTGATGAGGATGACATATTTGATAATATATTTGCTGAAACTAATGTTTGTCCCAAGCTTGGGGAAGCTAAGTTTAATGAGGATGATATTTTTAGCCTCCCAAGTTTTGATATGCAAAGTTGTTATGATGATAGCATGCCTCTTACCTACGATGATTATATTGATGAAAGTGGGTTTGGAAGAGTGTCAACTTTAGGAAGTAATGATCCCACTATTTTGGAATATGTTGAATATTATTGTGATGAATATGAAAGTGGATTTTGAAGAGTGTCAACTTTGTTTAGTGATGATTCCACTATCTTGGAAGAGGTTTCAATCGATTATGATGAGAACAAAGTTGCTACTTATGATGATTATTGTGATGAAACTTATGATATAAAAAGTAGTGATGATTAGATTTATAAAACTTGTCATGATTATGATTACCCTTTTTCTGAACATTACTCTTTTAATGTGGAAACAATTTATAGTATTCAAGTCTCTTATGATACTCCCACCATTCCAAATGAGAAGAATTTTGCTTATGTGGAGAGTAATAAAAACTCTATGCTTGTAGATCATGAAAAGAATGCTTTAGGTGCTGGTTATATTGTTTAATTCATTCATGATGCTACTGAAAATTATTATGAGGGAGGAACATATGCTTGTAGGAATTGCAATAATATCAAGTTTCCTCTCTATGTGTTTAAAATCTTGAAGATTTGCTTGTTTTACCTTCCTATGCTAGTTGATTATTGTTCCCATAAGTTGTTTGCTCACAAAATCCCTATGCATAGGAAGTGGGTTAGACTTAAATATGCAAGTCATATGCTTCATGATTCTCCCGTTATGTTTCAATTCTTATCTTTTATGTGAGCATCATTGTCAACATCATGCCTAGCTAAAAAGGCATTAAAGAAAAGCGCTTGTTGGGAGACAACCCAATATTTAACCTTACTATTTTTGTGTGTAAACATGATTATTATACTGTATTAATCATGTTTTATAGCTTTTGTTTCAATAAAGTGCCAAGTGGAACCTTTGGGAAGACTTGGGTGAAGTCTATATGATCTTGCTGTGAAAAACAGAAACTTTAGCACTCACGAGATTAGCTGCCATTTTTTACTGGAGAGTGATTTTAGGTTGATTATTTTTGAAGATGATTAATAGACAAATTCCTCAGGTCCACCAATTTATTTCATAATTTGTGGAGTTCCATAAGTAACCGAAAGTTACAGATTCCTACAGACTGTTCTGTTTTTTTAAGATTCTGTTTTCATTGTGTTGTTTGCTTATTTTGATGTATCTATGAGTAGTATCGGAGGGTATGAACCATAGATAAGTTGGAATACAGTATAAATTACACAAATATGAATAAATAATGAGTTCACAACAGTACCTAAGTGGTGAATTATTTTCTTATACTAACGGAGCTTACGAGTTTTGTTTTGAGTTTCGTGTTGTGAACTTTTCAAGTTTTGGGTAAAGATTCGATGGACTATGGAATAAGGAGTGGTAAGAGCCTAAGCTTGGGGATTCTCAAGGCACCACAAGTTAATATCCAAGGACAACCAAGAGCCTAAGCTTGGGGATGCCCCGGAAGGCATCCCCTCTTTCGTCTTCGTTCATCGGTAACTTTACTTGGAGCTATATTTTTATTTACCACATGATATGTGTTTTGCTTGGAGCGTCAAATTATTTTGTTAGTATTTGCTTTCTGTTATTTATAATAATGTTTTGCATCTATATTTTCAATAAAAATGTCAAGGATAGCCTTTACCATGCTTATTTTGCATGTATACATGTTTCTGTTTCAAAACAGAAAGTTTACCGCTGTTGCAAAAATTCCCTAGAAACGCCAGAGAGTGATATAATGTTGAATCCTTTTGCATAATGAGCTCTGATAAATATTCCACAGCTTAGTATTTTTCTTATAATTTTTGGAGTTAGGTAAGTTTGATGAATGTTGCATTCTTTACAGACTATACTGTTTTGGCAGATTGCTGTTATGTTTGCATTGTTTGCATATGCTTGCTTGTTTAATGATTCTATTTTAGGACAGGAGTATTAAATATGAAGAGACATTTAGTATGAAATGTTGAATAATAATGTTAGTAATTTGTTACAGTAGAAAATGATAAGGTTTTTTTTTGCATTGTTTTATACTAACTTATCTCACGAGTTCTTGTTGAGTTTGGTGTGGATGAAGTTTTTGAGATTTAGGAAACCGAGAAATAAAAGGAATCAAGGAGACACAAAATCTCAAGCTTGGGGATGCACAAGGCACCCCAAGATAATATTTCAAGAAGTCTCAAGCATCTAAGCTTGGGGATGCCCCGGTAGGCATCCCACCTTTCTTCTTCAACAATTATCGGTTAGTATCGGTTGAACCTAAGTTTTTGCTTCTTCACATGAGTTGTGCTATCCTTGCAATGTCATTTTATTTTGTTTAGCTTGCTGTTTGAATAAAATACCAAGATCTGAAATACTTAAACGAGAGAGAATCTTCTCATAGCTATATAATTTTTTGACTACTCATTGATCTTCACTTATATCTTTCGGAGTAGTTTGTCGTTTGCTCTAGTGCTTCACTTATATTATTTTGAGAGTCTTAAACAGCATGGTAGTTTGAATAAAAACTACCATAGAAAGTGAATTGGATGCTATGATCAATTTGATACTTGATAATTGTTTTGAGATATAGAGGTGGTGATATTAGAGTCATGCTAGTTGGGTAATTGTGAATTTAAAGAATACTTGTGCTGAAGTTTGTGATTCCCGTAGCATGCACGTATGGTGAACCGCTTTGTGATGAAGTTGGAGCACACTTTTATTTATTGATTGTCTTCCTTATGAGTTGCGGTCGGGGACGAGCGATGGTCTTTTCCTACCAATCTATCCCCCTAGGAGCATGCGCGTAGTACTTTGTTTTCAATGGCCTGTAGATTTTTGCAATAAGTATATGAGTTCTTTATGACTAATGTTGAGTCCATGGATTATACGCACTCTCACCCTTCCACCATTGCAAGCCTCTCGTGTGCCGCGCAACTTTCGCCGGTACCATACACCCACCATAATCCTCCCTCAAAACAGCCACCATACCTACCTATTATGGCATTTCCATAGCCATTACGAGATATATTGCCATGCAACTTTCCTCCGTTCCATTTATTATGACACACATCATCATTGTCATATTTCTCTTTGCATGATCATGTAGTTGACATCGTACTTGTGGCAAGTCCACTTCATCATTTTTCATACATGTCACTCTTGATTCATTGCATATTCCGGTACACCGCCGAAGGCATTCACATAGAGTCATATCTTGTTCAAAGTATCGAGTTGTAATCTTGAGTTGTAAATAAATAAAAGTGTGATGATCTTCATTATTAGAGCATTGTCCCAGTGAGGAAAGGATGATGAAGATTATGATTCCCCCACAAGTCAGGATGAGACTTTGGACTTTATAAAAATAAAAGAGGCCAAAGAAGTCCACCAAAAATAAAAAAAGGAAAGAAAAAGAAAGAAAGAAAAAAAGAGAAAAAGAAAAAATAATGAGAGAAAAAGAGAGAAGGGACAATGCTACTATCCTTTTACCACACTTGTGCTTCAAAGTAGCACCATGATCTTCATGATAGAGAGTCTCTTATGTTGTCACTTTCATATACTAGTGGGAATTTTTCATTATAGAACTTGGCTTGTATATTCCAATGATGGGCTTCCTCAAAATGACCTAGGTATTCATGAGCAAGCAAGTTGGATGCACACCCACTTAGTTTCCTTTGTTGAGATTTCATACATTTATAGATCTAGTGCATCCGTTGCATGGCAATCCCTACTCACTCACATTGATATCTATTAATGGGCATCCCCATAGCCCGTTGATACGCCTAATGAGACTATCTTCTCCTTTTTGTCTTCCCCACAACCACCCTTCTATTCCACATATAGTGTGATGTCCATGGCTCACGCTCGTGTATTGCGTGAAAATTTAAAAAGTTTGAGATTACTAAAGTATGAAAAAATTGCTTGGCTTGTCATCGGGGTTGTGGATGATTAAATAATTTGTGTGATGAAGATAGAGCAACAGCCAGACTATATGATTTTGTAGGGATAACTTTCTTTAGCCATGTTATATTGAGAAGACATGATTGCTTTATTAGTATGCTTGAAGTATTACTATTTCTTATGTCAATGAACTTTTATTTTGAATCATTTGGATCTGAACATTCATGCCACAATAAAGAGAAATTACATTGAGAAATATGCTAGGTAGCATTCCACATCAAAAACTTTTATTTTTATCATTTACCTACTCGAGGACGAGCAGGAATTAAGCTTGGGAATGCTTGATATGTCTCCAACGTATCTATAATTTTTGATTGTTCCATGCTATTATATTACCTGTTTTGGATGTTTATGGGCTTTACTTTACACTTATATAATTTTTGGGACTAACCTACTAACTGGAGGCCCAACCAATATTGCTGTATTCTTGCCTATTTCAGTGTTACGAAGAAAAAGAATATCAAACGGAGTCCAAACGGAATGAAACCTTCGGGAGTGTGATTTTTGGAACGAACATGATCCGGGAGACTTGGAGTACAAGCCAAGGAAGCTTCGAGGAGGCCAGGAGATAGGAGCCCCCCCCCCTACTAGGCGCGCCCCCTGTCTCGTGGGCCCCTCGAGCGTCCCCCGACTGACTTCTTTCACCTATATATTCCCATATACCTTAAAAATATGGAGGGAGAAGATAGATTGGGAGTTCCGTGCCGCAAGCCTCTGTAGCCACCAAAAGTCAATCAGGACCATTTTCCGGCACCCTGCCGGAGGGGGATCCCTCATCGGTGGCCATCTTCATCATCCCGGCGCTCTCCATGACGAGGAGGGAGTAATTCACCCTCGGGGCTGAGGGTATGTACCAATAGCTATGTGTTTGATCTATCTCTCTCGTGTTCTCTCTAATGCACGATCTTGATGTTTCGCGAGCTTTGCTATTATATTTGGATCTTATGATGTTTCTCCCCCTCTACTCTCTTGTAATGGATTGAGTTTTCCCTTTGAAGTTATCTTATCTGATTGAGTGTTGAAGGATTTGAGAACACTTGATGTATGTCTTGCCGTGCTTATCTGTGGTGATAATGGGATATTCACGTGATCTACTTGGTGTACGTTTTGGTGATCAACTTGCGGGTTCAATGAACTTATGCATAGGGGTTGGCACATGTTTTCGTCTTGACTCTCCGGTAGAATCTTTGGGGCACTCTATGAAGTACTTTGTGTTGGTTGAATAGATGAATCTGAGATTTTGTGATGCATATGTATAATCATGCCCACGGATACTTGATGTGACAATGGAGTATCTAGGTGACATTAGGGTTTTGGTTGATTTGTGTCTTAAGGTGTTATTCTAGTATGAACTCTATGATAGATTGAACGGAAAGAATAGCTTCGTGTTATTTTACTATGGACTCTTAAATAGATAGAACAGAAAGGATAACTTTGAGGTGGTTTCGTACCCTACCATAATATCTTTGTTTGTTCTCAGCTATTAGTGGCTTTGGAGTAACTCTTTGTTGCATGTTGACGGATTGTTATGTGATCCAATTATGTTATTATTGTTGAGAGAACTTGCACTAGTGAAAGTATGAACCTTAGGCCTTGTTTCCATGCATTGCAATACCGTTTACGCTCACTTTTATCGCTTGCTACCTTGTTGTTTTTATAATTTCAGATTACAAGTACTCATATCTACCATCCATATTGCACTTGTATCACCATCTCTTCGTTGAACTAGTGCACCTATACAATTTACCATTGTATTGGGTGTGTTGGGGACACAAGAGACTTTTTGTTATTTGGTTGCAGGGTTGTTTGAGAGAGACCACCTTCATCCTACTCCTCCCACGGATTGATAAACCTTAGGTCATCTACTTGAGGGAAATTTGCTACTATCCTACAAACTTCTGCACTTGGAGGCCCAACAACGTCTACAAGAAGAAGATTGTGTAGTAGACATCAGAGACCAAGCTATCTAAAACCTCTCTTGCTTCCATGTCAACTATCAGATGCATATCCTACCATGGCCTGTCCGAGTCGGTTGTCCGCAGCCATTACCATCTAACTTGGAGTGCCAATGCTTGTAACTGCAAGTTTTTGACGCCCAGCCCTCCGAAACAAACAGGCCTACAGATAGTGTCCCAAGCAACAAGGCACTTCCCACCATTCACTTTCTCCTCCGCTGTCTAAGAGAAAGCTCGCATCCACTTGTCCAGTTCCTCAAAAACCCACTTCGGGGCATCCATTACCATGAAGTGGTGCACCGACCTCGCCGACATGACAAAGTTAACAACGATAAGCCGACCTGGTCGTTGTATGAGGCCCCTCTGCCAGGTCGGCACTAACTTCTTGGCCTTGTCCATGATCGGTTGCCATTCCGCACGCGTTAGTTGCCGGATCACCAGTTGAAGACCAAGATACTTGCAGGGGAACTCACCAATATTTCATTGCAACATAGCCTCAACGCGGGCTTGATCAAGCTAATTGCCGAGGATGAGGATGGCCGACGACTTCTGATAGTTTACAAAAAGCCACGAGGCATTTCCAAAGGCGTGAAGCGCACTTCTGACAAAACTCAAATCTCCTTCCGAAGGCCTGGAGAATAGAGAAACATCATCCGCATAAATTGAAACTCTTTGCATGGTCGTGGCTCCTCGGAAAGAGCTCAATACTCCCTCTTCAACATCCTTGCTGAAAATCTTCGTGAGGACATCCATGGTGATCACAAACAACAAAGGAGACACTGGGTGGGGAGGTCTCGATATGAGGAGAAGGAGGAGAGGCAAGACCTCAAGCTTGGGATGCCCAAGGCACCCCAAGTAAATATTCAAGGTGACTCAAGCGTCTAAGCTTGGGGATGACCCGGAAGGCATACCATCTTTCTTCAACAAGTATCGGTATATTTTCATCTTCGTTTCGTTCATGTGATATGTGTAAATCTTGGAGCATCTTTTATGTTTAGTTTTCTTTTTTTATGCACCATGCTGGTATGAGATAGTCCATGGTTGATTTGTAGAATGGTTACTACACTTCATTATATCTTC
The DNA here is from genome assembly GCF_002162155.2 of Triticum dicoccoides. NCBI lineage: Eukaryota > Viridiplantae > Streptophyta > Magnoliopsida > Poales > Poaceae > Triticum > Triticum dicoccoides. The sequence continues at coordinate 794,968,522 of NC_041385.1, read as the reverse complement.
TGAGTATGGCTTTATAGAATGCTTCATGTGCTTCACTTATATCATTTGAAGTTTGGGTTGCATGTTTCTCTTCACATAGAAAACCGTTGTTTCTAGAATGCCCTTTCGCTTCACTTATATTTATTAGAGCATGATCTTTTGTAGAAAGAATTAAACTCTCATGCTTCACTTATATCTATTTAGAGAGTCAACATGAATTGGTGACTTGCATGGTTAGTCATAAAATCCTACATAAAACTTGTGGATCACTGAATATGATATGCTTGATTCCTTGCAATAGTTTTGCGATATAGAAATGAAATATGTGGAAGGTACTAGTAAACGGTTGTGGTTAGTAAGAATATTGGTATTAAGGTTTGTGATTCCCGAAGCATGCGCGTATAGTCTCTCGTTATGCTATGAAGTTGGAGCATGATTTATTATTGATTGTCTTTCTTATGAGTGGCGGTCCGGGACGAGCGATGGTCTTTTCCTACCAATCTACACCCCTAGGGGCATGTGTAGTAGTACTTTGTTTCGAGGGCTAATAAATTTTTGCAATAAGTATATGATTTCTTTGTGACTAATTCGAGTCCATGGATTATACGCACTCTTACCTTTCTGCAATTTGCTAGCCTCTACGGTACTGTGCATTGCCCTTTCTCACCTCGGGAGTCGGTGCAAACTTTGCCGGTGCATCCAAACCCCGTGATATGATACGCTCTATCACACATAAGCCTTATTATATCTTCCTCAAAACAGCCACCATACCTACCTATTATGGCCATTCCATACCCATTCCGAGATATATTGCCATGCAACTTCCACAACTTCCATTTTGATGACTTGAGCATTCATTGTCATATTGCTTTGCATAATCGTAAGGTAGCTAGCATGATATTTACATGGATTGTCCATTTTTGGATACCGTTGTTATGATAGATCATTGCACATCCTGGTACACTGCTAGAGGCATTCATATAGTCATATTTTGTTCTAGGTATCGAGTTGTAATTTTTATTTCTTTTGAGTTATAAGTAAATAGAAGTGTGATGATCATCATTATTCATTTTTTGATCATTGCCACAGTGAGGAAAGAATGATGGAGAATATGATTCGCACACAAGTCGGGATGAGACTCCGGATAATGAGAGATAAAAATATAAAAAAGAAAAGAAAAAGAAAATAAAAAGAAAGAAAGAAAAGAATGAAAGAAAAAAGAGAGAAGAAAAAAATAGTAAAGAGAGAAGGGGCATGCTAGTTCCACACTTGTTCTTCAAAGTAGCACCATGTTTTTCATATGGAGAGTCTCCTATGTTGTCACTTTCATATACTATTGGGAATTTTTCATTATAGGATTAGATCCACACTCACTTAGTTTTCGTATTGAGATTTCATACACTGATAGCTCTTAGCGCATTCGTTGCATGACAAGCCCTTCTCCTCGCATTGATATCAATTGATGGGCATCTCCATAGCCCGTTGGTTAGCCGCATCGATGTGAAACTTTCTTACTATCTTGTCTTCTCTATATTTATCCCTATCATCACACTCTATTCCATGTATAGTGTTATATCCATGGCTTGCGCTCATGTATTACGTGAGGGTTGAAAAAGCTGAAGCGCATTAAAAAGTATGAACAAATTGCTCAGCTTGTCATTGGGGTTGTGCATGATAAATACTTTGTGTTAAGAAGACACAACAAGACAAGACTATGATTTTCTAGGGATAGCTTTCTTTAGCTTTGATATTTTGAAAGACACGATTGTTTGTTGGGATGCCTGAGTATTGATGTTATACAACTTTTACATGTTTTTGGATCCTTTTTATATGATTTATTGGACTAACCTGTAGATCCAGTGCCTAGTGCCAATTCATGTTGTTTGCATGTTTTTTATTTCACAGAAAATCCATATCAAACGAAGTCCAAACGTGATAAAAATTTATGGAGAATTATTTTGGAATATATGTGATTTTTGGAGGTGAAATCAATGCAAACGGGGGCCCACAGTGCCCACAACCCACCACAGCGCGCCCAGGTGTCTTATCTCACTTCGTAGGTCGGTTGGGTCTCTACTTCGGGCACAAGGAAGCTTATATCCGGAAAAAATCGTGTTATGATTTCAGCGCAATTGGACTTACGGATCTCCAAAAATATAAGAAATGGTTTTCGACCAGATTTGGGAACATGAAACAGAAAAGAACAGAGAGGGAGATCCAATCTCGGAGGGACTCCAGCCCCTCGGCCACCATGGAGGCCATGGACCAGAGGGGGAACTCTCCTCCCATCTAGGGGGGAGGCCAAGGAAGAAGAAGAAGGAGGGGGGCTCTCTCCCCCTCTCTCCCGGTGACGCCGGAGTGCCGTCGGGGCAAGGATCATGGGCGATCTACATCAACAATCTTGCTACCGTCAACACCAACTTTCTCCCCCTCTATGCAGCGGTGTCACTACATGAAACAACTAGTTTGCCGTCAGTGAGCATCTTTGCCGTCAGCTTTTCATCGGGGTAGACGGCAAAGAGCACTTTTGCCGTTAGCTGCTGTCGGCAAAGAATGACTGACGGCAAAGAACACTTTGCCGTCTGCGGTTTTTATTACAGACGGCAAAGAAAAGTTTGTACCCGACACACAAACCGGTAGAATGCGATTCTATGCATAACTTTGTTTTGCAGGTTTGATGTGAATAGTATGGCTCATGTGTATGTGATGCATGTGTGCAATTTATACATGGCCTGCGTGTCATGTTTGTCAGCCGGCAGGAGCCAAAGTGTTGTCATTATATTGTATAACGACCTGCGTGTCGACTTGTGACTCTATGTAAATTCATTACTAGTTGTAGTAGTTGGATAATAGAGATCAGGTTGGTGGCTTGGCGTCCTGACGTGACAAACAAGATGGAGTTCCTAGATGGTCATCGGAGTCGGAGCCAACCTGGAAGAACATCCATGAAGGAGCCATACTATTTCACAATATATCTTTGTATGTGATTGTTATGCTTCTTTGTTTCTATGCATGTTAGAATGGTAGAAAGATCCCTCATGAATATCAAGTAAATTGCCATTCCTGATGTTGCACCTTCGCACGTCAAGTACGTCTAGTAGTGGGCTCATAAAATTGGGGTGCTGCTAGGTGTCCCTGAACTGAAGGGTTCGTGTCGGACATGGACATGCACTACATCAGGTTAACTTGACGAGGCTATCAAAACGTTTTGGGCCCTGTGGCAAAGAAGGTTGGGAGCCGGGGTATGAGATACCTTCCCGGCCGACATGAGTCGTATAGAGATACGATTAGCAAGGAGTTGCTTACCGGATAGGTATGTTGGCTAGCAGTGATGCTAAAGCTCACTAGTCGCATGCGCAAGTCGGATCCTGAATCACTGAGAGTTTGCGGAGGGATGCTGACTTCAGTGGGAGTATTTCTGTTTAGGTGAATTACTCTACGTAAACACATTGCTTAGTGATTGCATATTTTCTGTTGTAGATCAGTGGCACCACCTGCTCAACCCAACTTTGCATTGAAATCAATTCTGGAAAAGGCTAAACTGAATGGAACAAACTTTACCACCTGGTATAGAAATCTGAGAATTGTTCTCAAGCATGATAAAAAGGAACACGTTCTAGAGGATCCACTTCTAGAGGAACCTGCCGATAATGCTAATGCCACAACTAAGAATGCCTACCAGAAACTCGTTGATGAATCAACGGAGATCAGCTGTCTGATGCTGGCTTGTATGGAGCCCGATTTGCAACAGCATTTCGAAAATGTTGAGGCTTACGATATGATCGAGAGTCTCAAGAGCATGTTTCAGACACAGGCTAGGACCAAAAGGTTCAACGTCTGGCGATCCTTGATGGATTGCAAGCTGAAGGAAGGTGATCCACTGAGCCCACATGTGATCAAGATGATCGGATATGTGCAAGCTTTGGATCGTTTGGGCTTCCCGCTCTTGGATGAGCTGGCTACTCATATTGTTCTGGGTTCTCTTCCGCCCAGCTATGGGACGTTCATCTCGAACTATCATATGCATGGCATGGATAAGTAGCTCACTGAATTGCATGGGATGCTCAAAGTGGCAGAGCAGGATATTAAGAAAGGCACGCATCAAGTGTTGATGGTGCAGAAATCGACTAAGTTCAAGAAGAGTTGGTCCAAGAAAAAGGCTAAGGCAAAGGGCATGGAGACGGTAACCTCCACCGCTACGCCAAAGTCTGGACCGGACTCGAAGACTATTTGCTTTCACTGCAAGGAGACCAGTCACTGGAAGAGGAACTGTAGCAAGTGGCTTGCAGAGCATGGCAAGAAGGCCGGGAATGCTGCTTCGGGCAAAGGTACACTTGTTGCATATGTTATAGACATTTACCTTGCTGACATACCTAGTAGCTCTTGGGTATTTGATACCGGATTGGTTGTTCATATTTGCAAATTGATGTAGGGGCTGGTAAGAACTAGGCGTGTGGCACAAGGGGAGATTGACATCAGGGTCGGAAACAAAGCAAGAGTTGCTGCGTTGGAGGTCGGCACGATGCAGCTCCAGCTTCCTTTCGGATTCATTATGGAATTGAATAATTGTTATTACATTCCTGCACTTAGTCGGAACATTATCTCTGCCTCATGTTTGATGAGTCAAGGTTATGAATTCAATTTAAAGGACAATGGTTGTTCGATATTTTTGAATGGTATGTTCCACGGCTATGCACCCATTGTTGATGGGCTATTTATATTGAATCTAGAACAGGAACCGGTCTATAACGTGAATGTCAAGAGGCATAAGCCTAATGAGATAAATCCAACATACTTCTGGCATTGCCGGCTTGGACACATTAGTCTGAAACGCATGAAGAAGCTCCATAATGATGGGCTCCTAACTTCGTCTGACTTCGGGTCGTTCGAGACATGTGAATCATGCTTGCTCGGCAAGATGACTAAGTCTCCTTTCGCAAAGAGTTGCGAGAGGGCGTCCGAGCTGTTGGAGCTTATACACAGTGATGTTTGTGGTCCAATGAGCACAACTGCCAAAGGTGGCTATCAGTACTTCGTGACTTTTACCGACGACTTGAGTAGATATGGATATATCTATTTGATGAGGCATAAGTCGGAAACTTTTGAAAAGTTCAAAGAGTTTCAGAACGAGGTTGAGAATCAGCTCGGCAAGACTGTAAAGCTTCTGCGATCTGATCGTGGAGGTGAGTACATGAGCCAGGAGTTTGATGATCATCTGAAAAGTTGAGGTATAGTACCTCACCTCACACCTCCGGGTACGCCATAGATAAACGGCATGTCAGAATGGAGGAATAGGACCTTGTTGGACATGGTCCGGTCTATGATGAGCAAATCGGATTTACCCTTGTCATTTTGGGGATACGCTCTAGAAACTGCAGCTTTCACACTTAATAGGGTACCATCAAAATCCGTGACAAGACACCACATGAGATGTGGACTAGGAAGAGTCCCAGTTTGTCTTTTCTAAATATTTGGGGTTGTGAAGCATTTGTCAAGGGACTTATGTCAGACAAGCTTACACCTAAATTGGATAAATGCATATTCGTGGGATATCCGAGGGAAACATTGGGATATAGCTTCTACAACCAGGAAGAGAACAAAGTGTTTGTTGCTCGGAACGGGGTTTTCCTTGAGAAAGAGTTTCTCAGTCGGGAGGCCAGTGGGAGGACGGTCCGACTCAAAGAAATTCGAGGACCACTCGGGGACGGCTCGGCTGGTGATGAGATCATACGGGAGTCAGTCAGGGAACCGGTAGTGGAAGCGGCACCGGAACCACGGAGGTCAGAAAGATTGCGCAGAGTGCATGATGTATTGTTGCTAGAAAACGACGAGCCGGCCACATATGCGGAAGCGATGGTGAGCCCAGATTCCGAGGCATGGTTGGAGGCCATGAGATCCGAGTTAAAGTCCATGGATGAGAATCAAGTCTGGGACTTGGTTGATCCGCCGCCTGGCGTAACAGCCATTGGTTGCAAATGGGTCTTTAAGAAGAAAACCGATGTGGATGGAAATGTTCAGATCCACAAAGCTTGGCTTGTCGCTAAAGGTTATGGACAAGTTCAAGGAATTGACTACGACGAGACTTACTCGCCGGTATCAATGTTGAAATCTGTGAGGATCATACTAGCTATAGCTTCATATTTCGATTACGAGATATGGTAGATGGATGTCAAAACAGCTTTCCTTCACGGAAATTTAACCAAGGACGTGTATATGATACAACCCGAGGGTTTTGTCGATCCGACTAGCACTAGTAAGGTATGCAAGCTCAAGAGATCCATTTATGGGTTGAAGCAAGCATCTCGGAGTTGGAACATTTGTTTTGATGAGGTCGTCACTGGTCTCGGTTTCATCAAAAGCGAAGAGGACTCTTGTTTATACAAGAAGTTAAGTGGGAGCTCGATAGTGTTTTTGACCTTGTATGTGGATTACCTATTGTTGATCAGGAACAATGTTTCGATGCTAAACTTGGTCAAGGAATCATTGAATAGCAAGTTTTCGATGAAGGACCTTGGTGAGGCAGTCTATATTTTAGGCATTAAGATCTATAGAGATAGATCAAGGAGGCTGCTCGGCTAAAGCCAAAGCACATACATAGATAAAGTGTTGAAGCGGTTCAACATGAGTGGGGCGAAGAAAGGGTTCTTGCCACTCTCACATGGTATAAGGCTAAGTGAGACTCAGAGTCCTTTGACATCTGATGAGCGAAGCAGGATGAGTAGGATTCCGTATGCCTCGACAATCAGATCCATCATGTATGCCATGATATGTACAAGGCCTGATGTTGCTTTTGCAATAAGCCTAACAAGTAGATACCAGGCCAACCCAGGTGAGAGTCACTGGGCAGCGGTGAAGACTATTTTGAAGTACCTGAAAAGGACTAAAGAGATGTTCCTAGTTTATGGAAGTGAGGAAGAGCTCGTCGTAAGGGGTTACGGTGATGCTAGTTTCCAAACCGACAGAGATGATTGTTGATCACATTCCGGATTCATGTACGTCCTGAACGGAGGAGTAGTGCACTGGATGAGTTCCAAGCAGGATACGGTGGCCGATTCTACCACAGAAGCCGAATACATTGCGGCTTGTGAAGCTGCAAAGGAAGGTGTTTGGATCCGGCATTTTCTGGATGATCTTGGTATTTTCCCAGTCTCGGTGAAACCGTTGGACCTTTATTGTGATAATTCTGGTGCCATCGCATAAGCCAAGGAGCCGAGGAATCACCACAAGGTCAAACATATAGATCGGAAATATCACCTGATACGAATGATCGTAAAGAATGGTGATGTAGAGTTATGCAAGATTCATGCGGATGCAAATGTTGCAGATCCGTTGACTAAGCCTCTTCCACAACCCAAGCATGAGGGGCTCGTTAGAGCTATGGGCATTCGATGTCTATTTGATTGACTCTAGTGCAAGTGGGAGACTGTTGGAGATATGCCCTAGAGGCAATCATGTATGATGATATTTCCAATGTGTTTATGAATAAAGATAGTCCTTGGACATTATCAATGATGTGTATCCGCAAGTACGTGACTTGTTTGTGGGACTATACATTTTATGATGGCTATCTTAAAAGGTCCCTAGTCGAAAGGGCTGTGTGGACGCGCAGCCGACTAGACTAGCATATGACACGGTCGATGGCTTGGTCTCACTAGCCATGGAGCATTGGATGCTAACCGGATAATATGGACTTGGAAAGGTCTGGTCGGATTCGACGCAGTCGGATCCGAGTCGAGATAAGGTCCGAGTCGGACAGACCCAACTATGAGACGCAGCGATATGTCATCTGTGAGTCTCTAGTACAACATACATTCTATGTCCTAAGACCTGGGCTGGCGCATGTACTCGGGATGGTGACATATTTGCTTTGGGCCGACCAAACGCTACTCCGTGACTGGGTAGTTACAAAGGTAGGTTTCGGGTATGTCCAGTCCCATCCTGCGAGACATGGTCGAGCAAGATGGGATTTGCCCCTCCGATCACGAGAGATATACTCTGGGACCCTCGTTTGATCCGACCAGGATAAGCATGGCCATGCGACAAGGATTATGAGATAATCCGGGTAGTGGTCGGTATCACTGGAACGAGAAAGAGGTCGGGCTAGCACAAGGATGACAGTCTCGCCTTGAGCCCGACAACATATATCGTGAGGCAAAGGGAACAGAAGTGTGACACGTTGTACAGGTTCGCCTAACCAGCTTCATAGTCTGCTTGGTGGTTGGCATGCCTTGCTAGAGGCCTCTACCAACCGTGCATGTCAGAGGTGATCCGAACTGTGACCAAGCCGACTTGGACCTAAGGGGTCGCGCGCTTAAGGGAAGGAACCTACGAGGTCGGTTCGTAGGACACTGATCGGATGTGATCCGAACTGGACTAGGAACGTGACCGAGTAGACTTTGGGCTTTAGGTTCCGTGCGAGGCCCAAGTGTTGAGCCCGCGACGGACGCCTATATAAGGTGGAGGTGCAGCGCACTTATTTGGGTTGATCGCTTCGGCGCTGCGACTAGGTTTTGCATGTGTTGCGAATAGACACCTCCACTCGCCGCCGACTGTGTGATCGGACCTAGCAGTCCGCCACACGGTGTTCCTCCTACACGCGCGGATACCGTTAGAGGCGGTGCACTTGCGCCACTCCGGCGAACTTGTACGTGGGATCGGACGACCGGTTGTTTGAGGGAGATTGGACGGGGAGGAGACGATCCACGCAGACGCGCTGCCCCAACTCTTCTTCCGCTGCACGGCACTGTGCGTCTAGTGGCAACGAACTGTGATCCATCTCCCGTAGCATGTTCTTGGTTATTCTACGCGTAGGAAATTTTAATTTGTAGTCGACGCACCCTACCGTAGAACCCAACACCTCCCTCCGTCACCTCCTCACACCGACGAGTAGCGTGTGCGACGCGGCGCAGGCCGGTGAGCGGCGCGGCCTCCTCACATCGACGAGCAGCGCGGGCGGCGCGAGGCGGGCCGGTGAGCGGCGCGGCCTCCTCACTCCGGCGAGCAGCACGGGCCGCGCGGCGTGGGCTCCTCCCTCCAGTACCTCCTCACTCCGGCAAGCAGCGCGACCTCCTTCTTCCGGCCCCTCCTCACTCCAACGTAGCCTCCATCTAGCCTGGCCTCCCTCCGGCAGCGACGCTTTTCTCCGGTGAGGTCGGGCGCGGCCAACATCTCTTCTCCGGTGAGGTCGGCATGGTGAGCAGCTTGGCTGTTGGGCGTATGCGGGCGGCAAGAATCTCTACTCCGGTGAGCTTTGTACGAGATGATGTGGATGTGCGATGAAGACACTGTTGATCAAATTTTTTTTAATAAAAAAGAATGCTTTGCCGTATGTGATGTTTCTGACTAACGACAAAGAAGTAGTCTAGCTCACGGCAAAACACTAATGCCGTCCGTCAGGGGCGCTAGTCTGTTAGGTTGCTTTTCTTTGCCGTCTAGACGGTCTAGTTGATGGCAAACAGTATAGACTGACGGCAAAATCTTTGCCGTCATCCAGAAAAAATAGCAGACGATAAAGTATTCTTTACCGATTTATCTTTTCAGTCTGACTTTGCCATCTACTTCCTGACGGCAAACTCTTTGCCATCTGGATTTACATCTTTACCGTCTGTAATCCACAGATGGCAAATTGCATGTTTCTTGTAGTGTGTAACACCTCTTCTCCCTATTGTAATCTCTACTTAAACACGATGCTCAACTCCATATATTATTTCCCAATGTTATTTGGCTATCCTATGATGTTTGAGTAGATCCGCTTTGTCCTATTGATTAATCATGATCTTGGTTGGTATGATTGTATATTTTATTTATGGTGCAGTCCTACGGTGCCCTCCGTGTCGCGCAATCGGAGGGGCCCCCGCTGTAGGGTGTTGCAATATGTTCATGGTTTGCTTATTGTCGGTGTTGCAGGGGTGACAGCAGCCTAAACGTGGATAAGTGGGTTATGTCGTATGAGAGTATAAGGAATTGATACTTAATGCTATGGTTGGGTTTCACGGCCATAATGATCTTTAGTAGTTGCGGATGCTTTCTAGGGGTCCAATCATAAGTGCATATGATCCAAGTAGAGAAAGTACGTTAGCTCATGCCTTTCCCTCATATAAAATTGCAAGAATGATTACCGAAACTTGTTATAGATTACCTAGGGACAAATGACTTTCTTTTTGACAAAAACTATCCACTTTTATTATCTTGCAATTTATTCGTAGTTTTATTCTCGCAAAAGTACTCGTAGTTCTATTTTTGCAAAATAGTTTCATACTTGTTTTAGGTAAAATAGACATCAAGTGTGCGTAGAGTTGTATCGGTGGTCGATAGAACTTGAGGGAATATTTGTTCTACCTTTAGCTCCTCGTTGGGTTCGACACTCCTATTTATCGAAGAAGGCTACTAACGATCCCCTATACTTGTGGGTTATCAAGTGCATCCTCATAGGTCTGAACCCGCTCATCATATGCACGAACGGGCAGCGTCATTAGCCAGCTTAGCTGGATCCTTTGCAGCCTGATTAGTGTCCTAAGACCTGAAGTGGCGCATATACTCGGGATGGTGACAGACTTGCATTGGGCTGACCAAACGCTACTCTGTGACTGGGTAGTTACAAAGGTAGGTTTCGGGTATGTCCAGTCCCATGCTGCGAGACATGGTCGAGCAAGATGGGATTTGCCCCTCTGATCAGGAGAGATATACTCTGGACCCCTCGTGTGATCCGACGAGGATAAGCATGGCCATGCGACAAGAATTATGAGATAATCCGGGTAGTGGTCGGTATCACTGGAACGAGAAAGAGGTCGGGCTAGCACAAGGATGATAGTCTCGCCTTGAGCCCGACAACATATATCGTGAGGCAAAGGGAACAAAAGTGTGACACATTGTACAGGTTCGCCTAACCAGCTTCATGGTCTGCTTGGTGGTTGGCACGCCTTGCTAGAGGCCGCTACCAACCGTGCAGGTTGGAGGTGATCCGAACAGTGACCAAGCCGACTTGAACCTAAGGGGTCGCGCGCTTAAGGTAAGGAACCTACGAGGTCGGTTCGTAGGACACTGATCGGATGTGATCCGAACTGGACTAGGAACGTGACCGAGTAGACTTTGGGCTTTAGGGTCCGTGCGAGGCCCAAGTGTTGAGCCCGCGACGGACGCCTATATAAGGTGGAGGTGCAGCGCACTTATTTGGGTTGATCGCTTCGGCGCTGCGACTAGGTTTTGCATGTGTTGCAAATAGACACCTCCACTCGCCGCCGACTGTGTGATCGGACCTAGCAGTCCGCCACACGGTGTTCCTCCTGCACGCGGATACCATTAGAGGCGGTGTACTTGCGCCGCTCCGGCGAACTTGTACGTGGGATCGGACGACCGGCTGTTTGAGGGAGATTGGATGGGGAGGAGACGATCCACGCAGACGCGCTGCCCCAACTCTTCTTCCGCTGCACGGCACTGTGCGTCTAGTGGTAACGAACTGTGATCCATCTCCCGTAGCATGTTCTTGGTTGTTCTACGCGTAGGAAATTTTAATTTGTAGTCGACGCACCCTACCGTAGAACCAACTCCTCCCTCCATCACCTCCTCACACCGACGAGTAGCGTAGGCGACGCAGCGCGGGCCGGTGAGCGGCGCGGCCTCCTCACACCGACGAGCAGCGCGGGCGGCGCGACGCGGGCCGGTGAGCGGCGCAGCCTCCTCACTCCGGCGAGCAGCATGGGCCGCGCGGCGCGGGCTCCTCCCTTCGGTACCTCCTCACTCCGGCAAGCAGCGCCACCTCCTCCTTCCGGCCCCACCTCACTCCAGCGTGGCCTCCATCTAGCGTGGCCTCCCTCTGGCAGCGAGGCTTTTCTCCGGTGAGGTCGGGGCGGCCAACATCTCTTCTCCAGTGAGGTCGGCATGGTGAGCAGCTTGGTTGTTGGGCGTGTGCAGGCGGCAAGAATCTCTACTCCGGTGAGCTTTGTACGAGATGATGCGGATGTGCGATGAAGACACTGTTGATCAAAATTTTTTTAATAAAAAAGAATGCTTTTCCGTATGTGATGTTTCTGACTAACGACAAAGAAGTAGTCTAGCTCACGGCAAAACACTGACGCCGTCCGTCAGGGGCGCTAGTCTGTTAGGTTGATTTTCTTTGCCGTCTAGACGGTCTAGTTGAGGGCAAACAATATAGACTGACGACAAAATATTTGCCGTCATCCAGAAAAAATAGCAGACGATAAAGTATTCTTTACCGATTTATCTTTTCCGTCTGACTTTGCCATCTACTTCCTGACAGCAAACTCTTTGCCATCTGGATTTACGTCTTTACCGTCTGTAATCCACAGATGGCAAATTACATGTTTCCTGTAGTGTGTAACACCTCTTCTCCCTGCTGTAATCTCTACTTAAACATGATGCTCAACTCCATATATTATTTCCCAATGTTATTTGGCTATCCTACGATGTTTGAGTAGATCCGCTTTGTCCTATGAATTAATCATGATCTTGGTTGGTATGATTGTATATTTTATTTATGGTGCAGTCCTACGGTGCCCTCCGTGTCGCGCAAACAGAGGGGCCCCCGCTGTAGGATGTTGCAATATGTTCATTGTTTGCTTATTGTCGGTGTTGCAGGGGTGACAGCAGCCTAAATGTGGATAAGTGGGTTATGCCGTATGAGAGTAAAAGGACTTGATACTTAATGCTATGGTTGGGTTTCACGGCCATAATGATCTTTAGTAGTTGTGGATGCTTGCAAGGGGTCCAATCATAAATGCATATGATCCAAGTAGAGAAAGTATGTTAGCTCATGCCTTTCCCTCATATAAAATTGCAAGAATGATTACCGAAACTTGTTATCGATTGCCTAGGGACAAATGACTTTCTTATTGACAAAAACTATCCACTTTTATTATCTTGCAATTTATTCGTAGTTTTATTCTCGCAAAAGTACTCGTAGTTTTATTTTTGCAAAATAGTTTCATACTTGTTTTAGGTAAAATAGACATCAAGTGTGCGTAGAGTTGTATCGGTGGTCGATAGAACTTGAGGAAATATTTATTCTACCTTTAGCTCCTCATTGGGTTCGACACTCTTATTTATCAAAGAAGGCTACTAACGATCTGCTATACTTGTGGGTTATCAAGTGCATCCTCATAGGTCTGGACCCGCTCATCATAAGCACGAACGGGCAGCGTCATCAGCCAGCTTAGCTGGATCCTTTGCAGCCTGATTAGTGTCGGCAGCAAGAACCGGTGGCGTCGACAGAGTAGGAGTCACAGGAGGAACCGGACATGACGGACTGGGGACCTTGCCAGAAAGAACACCCAAAAGATAAAGACCATACATATGAATGGGCATGAAACCAACAATCTCAATGTAGTTGGAACCATAAAAAATCATCGGACATCGAGAAAAAGCAACATAGACCGAGGACAGAGACATCGCGCCTGCTTTCATTTTTCTCCTTCTTCTTTTTTGTTCAACAGGAGGCAACCATCGTAGGGTCTAGACTAGAACCACAGCAGCAGTCGGCGGCGAGAGATCAATGCCCGATCTGGAGGGCGAGCGACTCGTGCGGGGAGGACCCCGAGCGAAGCAGCAGGGCGGGCAGCTCTCCTTGGTGGTGGATTCGAAACGAGTTGGGGCCGGCATCCTGGGCAACAGCAGCCTGCGACTGGAGTGTGGACAAGAAGCAACAATAGGGACGCTCGGATGGGATTGCTCGGGCGATGAAAGAACTGGAGGCCTTGACCAGCGGACGAGCCGGCCGGATCGAGCAGAGGTCCTGGCAAACGAACTCGAGGGCGGAAGAAGCCGGCCTGGGCGCTCGATGAGGAGGGGGGCAAGGGCATGAGAGAGCAGCACCGGAGCAGGGTGAACCTGCGGTTGGTGAAGGCGTCGGACAGCAGTGCCGCTCGGAGAAGGACGACGACTGCCTGGACCGGAGGTTGGATCGAGAGCACGAGTTTTGCATGCGTAAAAAAAACCTAAGGCTCTAATGTCATCTTAGGAATATGCAACTTGTATTCCAATAGCGCCATAGAGCAGTATATATACATGTACAAGTGCAGGACATATGCAAGAAACCCATTATAAAATGGGGTAAATACAAAGGAAAGCGTTTGTTTTAAGTCGGATGAAAAGAACGAAACGCAAGCCGCTCCCGCTGATCGACACGTGTCCTATCGCCTTCCACCGCTTTGCCCAGCCGGCCTTATCTCTTCACCCCGCCTTTCCTCTACACGTTTTCATCCCCGCTCCCTTTTTTCTCTTCCCCATCTCTGCTCGTGAGAAGAGGAGAGCCCCCATGGCGGACTTCGGTCATGGTGCCGCGAAAAAGGGAGCGACGGCGCCACCACGCTGCTGCATCCGACCACAAATGGAGAGATGGTGAAGTCCGTGCGCCACCACAACGGTGTTGCATCCCCGAGGGTACAACACGGAGCGCATGGGGGATGCGGTCGCTCGTCGGTACCGCCGGCGATGCGCCGCGCTCGTCGACGACCATTAGTGCTCTGATGCAGAGCAACGCATCCATGGCCACAGCGCTGCGATACAACCTGCTGATGCTGCAAGTCGCCGGCGGTGGAGCTGCACTGGAGAGCTCTTGGGACCATTGGAGCTCCACTGCAGCTGCAGTGAAGCGTCGCCAGAGGGTCGGGGTTGCAATATAGTGTCGCCAGAGCTGCAGTGAAGCACGCCGGAGGGTCATCGGGGTTGCAATGGAGCGTCGCCAGGAGCTGCAGTGAAGGATGCCGGAGGGTCGTCGGGGTTGCAATGGAGTGTCGCCGGAGCTGCAGTGAAGCATGTCGGAAGGTCATCGGGGTTGCAATGGAACGTTGCCGAAGCTGCAATGAAGCACGCTGGAGGTTGTGGAGCGTCGGTGGCGCCACCGGTGCTGCCATGGAAGCTGTTGCGCTTGGTACAGGGAAGGAAGACGAGGTTTGTGCTGCGATGCAACTGCTGCGCTACGTACAGGGAAGGAAGACAAGGCTGTGCTATGATCCAACGGCAACCCCGTCAGATTGGACGGCTAGTTAGGCGGATGATTTCCCGAGGAAAACATTCGACTTATACGTAGCAGTCGCCAAATACCAAAGGTTACATGGCTATGTATATCTTTACCTAATAATAAAGCAAATTGGGTTTCTTTCGTCCGTCATGGCATTTTTTCAGAAAAATCCCTCTGTTTGTTTCAGAGAATTCAACCCGCAGTCATGTTTTAAGTTAAAACGAAGCGGTATTTTCGTATTTTACACAAAAGTCCCTATCTTTTCTTGAAATCAACCCGCCGTCCGGATTTAAGTCACACCTGAACCGTTATTTTACATTTTTCGAACCCCCCCTGTTGTTTTAGGTAATTCATCCGCGGATCATATTTAAGTCAAACAAATGATTTTTAAAATCGTCCATATCTTTTAAACCGTAACTCCGATTTGAACATGTTATATATGAAATTTGATAAGAAAAATATGTAGAATATGAATATGAGATTATTTTTACCTATTAAGTATTTCTAAATATTATTTCGGAATATATTTGAGTCAAACCAAATGATTTTCTAAATTATCTGTATCTTTTAAACCGTAACTTCGATTTTAACATATTATATATGAAATATTATTAGAAAAATGTGCGGAATCTAAATATGATGTTAATTTTACCTATTAAATATTTTTAAAATATTGTTATGAAAGCAAACTTATAATTTATAGCGCAAGATCCGTTTTTTTCATACTGGCGGCGATCCGGATTGCAAATAAATACCCCACTATAACCATATACGGAAAAGAAAACATCAATAACTACACGTGCATACCTATGAAAAATGTCGCAAGGGAAAACGACGGATTTCTCATCGTGAGAGTGAGAGAAAGCGAGCGAGAGAGAGGAGGGGGGCGAGAGAGGGAGAGGGAGGAGAGAGGGAGAGAGACGCCTTAGGATTAACCATATTCAACACACGTTTTTTGTTATTTTGTGTGAACACCAAGGCCATCGCCGGCGAGGGTGAGAAGGAGGATAAGCGGCAACACAAATATGACGCCTCGCAAAAATAAAGGAGATGGACCTATTGTGGTATTGAGTGATGATTGTTGAGTTAAGAGTGTGTGTTATGTTTTCTCTCCCATTACAACGCACGGGCTCTTTTGCTAGTACTATACTAACACGAGGTAGTACTATTAGTTTGTGATCAGTGTGTCGTATTTTTAAATTAGTTACTTTAGTGATTAGTTAAGATAGAGGAGAGAGAGTCCTACTCTATTTTTCTGGTCTAAGTCACAGCCGACCTCGGAAACAAACCTGCTTACCCCGCGTGCATGCGAGCATTATTAAAGGCCAGATCCGCCGTGTACGAGGATAGCTTTTCGGTCGACGTTATTTCCAGAGATGAACAGATCGGCAACTCGGGTATCTTGGAAACGCCGTTTGATATTTGTTGAATAGCTCTTGAGGCTGTGTGTTTGGTATGAGATTGATTCTAGAATTTAAATTTTCGCTGGTCTGCTAAAGATCGTCCACGTACTTCTGCTATTGGGTGTGCGTGGTATTTCTGTGATGATTGCATCTGTAAGATCGCGAGCGTCACATTGTTTCAAGAGATACCATATCGTGAAAGATTGGAAAAATTATTCGCGCCGTCAAATTCTCTGTCGAAGGACGCATCACTATTTCACGCAAGATGCGTCAAATAGGAGCTCACAAGACGCAATGCGTCTCCACCATCTTGCCAATATGGCTTGGGCTTACATAGGACGCACTATTGCGGACCGTAGTCCCCCGCACTCCCCTTTTTCTAACCTAGGTGTCAGATGCGGCCAGACTTTTTTCACAGATCCCGAGTCACAAATGGAAGGACCAAAATGCCCCTTCCATTCTGTGAGCCGTGCTTTTTTTTTTTGAGGCA
>NC_041385.1:794945501-794951136 GCF_002162155.2 Triticum dicoccoides | reverse complement strand
CCCCCGCGATAATTTGCATAGACGCGAATGACTGTGCCGGCCCATTAGCCACGTCCCTCCAACCATAAAAATACTAAGAAAAAAAAGGGGAGATCACGAGGATTCCAGCTCGAGAACACACACTTAAGAAGTGCACTTCTAGCCACCACACCTCGCGTGAAATTTATAAGAACACACAATAGCGCTCTTATATATGAAAACCTTTCTGAAAAAATCGAAATTTTCTTGACAAAATCTGAATTTTTTGAAATGCCAAATAGCTTTTGAATTTATGAACAAAATTCAAGAACACAATTTTTCTTTTAGAAATTGAACAAAATTTAAAATATGAGTTTTTTGAAATTTTTAAAGATCATTCGAAACTAAGATTTTTTTATGAAATGAGAAAAGTTTTCAAATACCCGACTTTTTTCCCAATTATGAACGAAACTGTTATACATGAACATTTTTTGATATTGCGTACAAATATTTAAAAGCCGCAGCATTTTTAAAGATTTCCAAACTTTTTTGAAAACACGAACATTTTTTCAAACTTGTTAACATTTTTTAAAACTACCCAAAAATTTGTTCAGTTTTTTGAAAAATATTATGATAACAATAGTAAAGTTAAAAAAGAGTAATATGAATTAACGAAAATGAAAATTAAACTGAAAATTAGAGTAGAGACTAAAACGCGTAGGTGTTGGGCCAACCAGGCGATGTCATCGCACAATTTTGAGATAACGTGTGCGCTACATTATCTGGATTTCGCATAGTTTTTTGGTTTTTTTGTCTAAAAAAACTAGCTTGTTGGTTTTTTTTAATTTATTTTTGTTAATTTCTTTTTTCTACTTTCTTTTATTTATTTATTTTTGTTTTGATGTTTCATTAATTTGGTTTTTTCATTTTTTTTCTTATTTATTTTGTTTCATATATCCAATTTTCAAAAAAAAATTGTAAAAAGTGTTCAAATTTTTTGAAAAATAATATTCATATTTTGATAATTTTGTTGGCGCAAGGGATATCCAACCATTCCCACATCCCAGCTCTGCTACTATCTTATCCCTGAAAATGAAACCATGATGCCGATAGAGGAACTCGTAGAAAGTGAAGGATCAGTCTTCAGGACTCAAGATGTTAGCTATCTCCATCATTATTAGTTACGTTTTTGCCGTGATCCTAGAAGCAGTAGATAAACCTGTCATGCAATGGAAGCCAAATGATAGATACTAAAACATGGCAAAATTTAGCTGAATAAGAAACAAGAAAAAAAGTTTGTGTATTAGTGGTTTGGAAAGCTTTTACCATTACACCAACTACAGGCAGCAGCTTGTACTTTATACACACAAATAGTGACAGAGAAATCATGTGAGGTCAAGATTGCAGATAATGTAAGGTACTTGTAAATGCAGTTCCAGTATAAATACTACTTTTGTATATAATATCAACTAAGATATGTTATACATACATTGTACATTAGTTATATGGCAATAACTTCACCAGACTGATTTGCTGATATTTCTATTCTTATGATAATATGTTGAATGATTTTCCTGCCTAAGAGGGAAAAGCTTACGGAAAATGTTTCCCACAAAAATATCATGCTTACACAATAGAAATGCCTAGAGACCATCAAAGCAATCTTCTAAATGAATCATTTGATCAATGTATTTCATGTGTTCTCATTTCATACGAAATTTCCTTCACTTTTTCTGATTAATAACCTCCTTAGGCCAATAAATTAGTATGTGTCATGACAAGTTCACAACAACATGAGGTGGTCAGATTTAAGCCTACTGTCCCCGTATATTAAATCCCTAGAGGGCATCAATGTTGTCACTGACCTGGGCCTCTCTGGGCCCTCGGCCACCATCCAGCCCACGAAGGATACATGGACTACAAATATATATATATATATATATATATATATATATATATATATATATATATATATATATATATATATATATAGAGGGAATCAGCCTCGTGGAACCCTTTTCCTTAAATAGAAAACAAACGCCTCGTGGAACCCGGCGCGGACGGAAAGGCTTCGGCCTAGGCTGGCGTGCGTGTGTTGTTCTCCCTCTGTTCTTGTTGTGCTGCTCATCTTCCTCCTTCCTCTGAGCTTCCCCTTGTAATTGAGTTGAATTCTTCGAATCCTTGTTAATGGAGGTACTATAGTACGGGGTACCTAACAAATGTACTCTTCTAAATGGATCATTTTATCAATTTCTTGATATTTTTTCAACTCATATTTGAATGCAAATAGACTACTATCCTCAGTGAATGCGAGAGAACCTAAAAGCTATTTTTCGTTCATCTTCTTGGTCTTGCTCACCTTTGCTCTGGCTCAATTGGAAAGAAAAAAAAATAACCTACTGACAAAGAATGCTTTCCCTGTGTGTGTTTTTGTACAACGTAAAACAAAGCAAGCATCACATAAGGTGACACATCAAATTCTGGTGAAAGCGTAAAATCTATCCCTCAGGTAATAATGAGCCAAATGTGTCAGACAGATCAACAAAGGCATTCCCTGTTATATACAGAAGCCAAACAGCGAAACTAAACTAAGCAAGAACCGAGGCAAACTGTTCCCTGAAAACGGAGCACACACGAGAAATCAAATCTTTTGAACAATTACAGCAGTCAACAGTATCATGCAGTGGCCACATGGTGGGCGCTCCAGAACACTCACAGGGCTAACTAGATTCCAGAAGATGTGATGGACATCAGAACAAACAGGTCACTGTCGTGTAGGGTTCACATGCCACACATAATTTTCAGGGAACATTAGAGCATTAGAGCATTGCCCATGCGTATGTCAGGTTTCTAATTTTCATTTTAAATAGTAATATGCCCATATGTTGCAACGGAAAACAGAAAAATAGAACAGCCTCTAATATGATAAGCATGCTTAAGACCTACCACGGTCATTATTTTGTCATGTTAAACAACAGATCGATTGAGGATAGGGTTTGTAGGACTTTAGTTTGGTACATGATATGTGGTCATGAGTCAATAATAGAATTATCCTGATGTAAAACTAAATCCTTTAATGGCGCTTAGCAATTAACAGACGCACTTTAATGCCAACAAAGAAAAAAAATTATCATCGCTGGCGGTTTTGGGGTAGCTATTTTGTGTCAAATTTTGTCTCATTCTTTTCAATCAGCTTGTCAATGGCTAATTCAGTTCATAAGTTGTACCTCGTAAAAAAACTTGGAGAATTGCCAAAGAAGTAAGAGAAATGATTTCATGCCTACACACTGGCTGAAGATTCGGCCGGTCGCTCACGCGTCGTCGGATGAGAAGGATCCCACGTCTCCAGACCCCGCGCATTGCTAATAGCTTGGCTTTGCCTTGTCTCTTCACACGCTTTCTCTTTCACTTGTCCTCATCCTCGCACGGCATCGAAGCTTAGTCCACCACCACCATTGGGAATCCACTCCCTTTGTCCCGTTTTCAGCTCGACGTCGGCGAGCCGGCCGCGCATCCCACAACACCGCCATGGCATCCGTTCCGTCCACCCCTTCTGGCTCTACTCCGACGACGGCGAGCTTTGCAGCCGCTGCAACCAAGCTAGATCGGTGAGGCTTCTTGCGTCATCGTTGCCATTGCCAGCAACCAACCCGGAGATGCCCCGTTCCGCTGCGGCGAGCGCGGCCCTCCTCCTGTATTAGAACTGCCCTGCTCCTATGGTTGCAACCCCGAGGAGCGGATGACGAAGCTGGAACCAGCCATTATTTTGATACAACCGATCAAAGCAAAAGCTGGAACCACAGTTGGTTTTTGCTTCAACCAACAAGCGAGCTGGAACCACAGCTGGTTTTTGCTACAACAGCATCGCTTTTTTGCTACAACCAGCGTCACTATTTGCTGCAATCGGCTGCTGTGTTGTTTTGTGGCCGGCGACAACAAATGGATGCAGCTGGAGAGATTAGGAAGCTGCAACCGTGCTTGAGAAAAGATACAACCGGTTACGAAAAAGTTTCAGCAGGGTGGACTGACATGTTGCATTGAACGACGGTGAACTTGTGGCCGGTGATTGCAAGCGGCTTCAACCTACGACCAGAAAGTTGCAATTCACAGACGAAAATGTTACAACCGTACATGTATGAAGCTACATCCATGTTATCCAGAGCTGCAACCCTTTTTTGGGGATGGTACAACTCTTTGATTTTTGCTACAACCGCCGGCGGCGGCGCACCGAGTGATGCAACCATGGAGCTCTGATGATACAAAGTGCAACCGGTCAACGGCGGGAGTTTGCAACCTGTTGGTGGCGGATCTTCGACCGAAATTGATGAGTGGTAGAGAGGGTCTTCCATGAGCAACAGGGGAGTGGGGGGAGCGTTGTTGCGAGGCGTAGCAGTGCGAGCGGCCGGCCCATACTGCCCTCGCCGGAGCAGCACACGGGGAGGAGGAGTCGTGCAACATAGGGACGGGGGGGGGAGGATTTCCCCTGTTTATTTGGGGATGAAGAAGAAGAAGAAGTCAAGATTAGACGGTTTGCGTGGTCGAATCGAACGGTTGCCAGGCGACCGGCTGAAACTTTCGGCCGGTGCGCTCGCGCCTACCAGTCGCCAAAAAGTAAAGAGTACTACACCACCAACCTCTAGTGTGCACAATGATTTTCTTATATGCACCACACCAACCTTCACTCGAGTGAACAAGGTTCTCTTCTCTTCTACAGCACCATATCTTTGATAGAATAGCTTGCCTTACTCTATTTAAACATGTTGCATCAAATAGGTGGTAGCCACATAAACATATATCAAGAGTGTTAGAGGAGAATGGAAATCATATGAGAAAACATGGGAATATGAGACATCAGGAGCCGTTATTAAACGAGCTATATCGAGGCCACACCAAGTAGGTTGGGTGCTTCAAGTAGCAAGGGAACGCCTGGTAGATGTTTGGCTGGTGGCGCAAGTAGGCTGTCCAGCTCTTGCATGCTAAGGGATCCAGCCCATATGAACCTACCACCATTACCTTAGGGCATCTCCAGCCGTTAGCCTTCCAGGAGGCGCCTAAAATCGCCGCCTGGGGGCGAGCCGGCGCAAAAAACCGGCATGGGGCGAGTTGGCCCCCAGTCGCCGGCCCTAGGGCCGCCCCCATGCGCGTGTAATTGTTTAAAAAAAAAGAAAATGTTCAGGCGATGTTCGGTTAAAACACGGCTAAATTCGGCCAAACTTCGGCGAGTTCATACATATTTAAAATATTTTACAGAAAAGAAAAAAACGCTACTAGGCCCGCCGTTGCCCTCGCCGCTCCTCGCCGCCCGCCGCCCTTCAAGCTCTACACGCCGAACTGCGCATAGAAGTCGTCATCATCGTCGTCATCATCGTCGTCTCCTCCGCGGCCGCCGTCCCTGCTGCACCCTTCCCCAGGTTGGCGCGACTGGTTGGATGGTCCGGGGGCGTCCTCGCCCTCGTCGCTGTCGAGGATCACCACGCTGTGCTCGTCCTCGCGCCCATGCCTGCGGGCGGCTATCTCCTCCAGGGCTCGGCGCTGCCTGACTATCTCATTGCGGAGGTAGTCGTCCCACGCCCACTTTAGGGCCTCCTCGTCGGAGAAGCCGCGCCGGGCTATGGCCTCGTACTCCGCAGGGAGTCCGGGCTCCGCCTTCGGCCTGACGAGGACGAGGCGTCCAGAG
>NC_041385.1:794907563-794945233 GCF_002162155.2 Triticum dicoccoides | reverse complement strand
GGCGATGTGGACGCCGGAGCTGTGGGTGCCGTGGTTGACTGGCGTGTCATGGGGCTCCGGCTTGACGGGGCCGAGGCAGGGAGAGCCGGTCGAGCGGCCGGACGAGGAGGACGCCCTCGGGTCCATGCGCCTCGGCGTCCACGAGCTCCCATGCCGGCGGGAGAAGGACGGTGGCGCGGGTTACTCCAGCCTAGGCGTGTTGCCGCCCTCGATGTGCTCGAGGACGGCCTCCAGCATGCGGCCGGGCACGCCCCACCATCGGCGGCGGCCTTCGGAGTTGAGCCTCCCGGAGGGCACGACGCCGTTGGTGGCCTCGAGCTACGCGCACTACAGGAATTCTGTTAATACGTGAAAGTTCTAGTCTGTCATGGATCACTGAAAAACTGTCATGGGTGCCCGTCCATGACGGACTTGAAATCCGTCATGTATATCGCGTCATAATTTGACGTCGTAACGTCCATGACGGTACTCGGCCGTCATGGATCTGCCCCAGGAATGCTTAATGGATGTGCTTGTAACGACGTTAACATGTTTGCCACGTCATCATTTGACATGGATCTGACACAGCAGCCCATGTAGGAATCAGCCTAGTTAAATTTTTGGCCCACCAGGTCCAATATGGACGGCCCAAGCAATCAACCCAAATTAAAAAATTAAGCCCATTAAACTATGGTCGGGTCAAGGCCCACTAATTCACTACAAGCCATACAAACCCATCTCTAATCTCATTTCTCTTCTCTTTCTAAAAAAATCTCTCATTTGTCTTCTCTTCTTCCATGGAAATTTTAAGTCAATATGTATTGTCAGAAACTATATTATCATTTCATTAAATAAAATGAAACATACATAATCAAACCGGAAAATACATGTGAACACTAGCAAAAAGATTCCTAAAAACTTAAAATTGCAAACATCTCCTGAAGAAGACAAAGCTACTCTCCAGCTCCCCAGCACCGGCGTCGCTCGCCATACGTCAACTGGGGTTAATCCCTCGTGCCTTTGTGGTCGTGTATCCGGCCGTACCCGCCGAAGTCATCCGAGGGAGACACCATTTTCGCAACCATCTGCCTCGAACCATGCTCCTGAATGGCACTCTGTCTCCGAAGAACCCATGGAACTTGTATTACCTGCGTGTTGAGAAGCTCTAAGAATGGCTCATAAAATCAGAAACGAAATGGATGGGAAATATCAAAAGCTGCAGGGGGGAGACCTGGTGGAAGATGCAGCTTAGAGCCCGTCGAGGATCCCGCCGATCCGATTCGGCGGAATTCCACCAGGCGCGTCGTCAGGTGGAGGATGAAGCGGGATCTCGAGCACACCTGTAGTCATCACGCCCGGCCCATCTAGCTTCTGTACGAAGCGGGATCTCGAGTATCTAGCTTCTGCCAGCCTTTTTTTGGTTGGGATGGCTGTGGGCCTGCGGCCATGGATGGGGAGGGGCAGCGGGGAGGGGAAGGGCGAAGGATCTGGAAGAGGCCGATCGAGATCCACTTCCTCACGGTGGAAGAGAAGAGGGCGTCTCGTGGGGTGGGCGGAGGAAGCACAGAAAGAGGGGGAGGTTTCCTTGCCGTTGGATCTCAGGTGGATATACGGCTCACATATGCGATCCGTGGGACGCTTAGTTCAACCAATCAGAGCGCAGCTTTGCCCTCACACTGGATTGCCACTTCGGCAGGAAACTATAGCGGGCCACTGTTGCTAATGAGGCCGGCCCGGAATTCATTTTTTCCAGTTATTCAAATAACCCAATAAGGCATCCTTGTGGAGTAACTTGGAAAAAGAATTACCATATATATCTCAACAAATTTTTCATGTAAGTATAGTTGCACACGAGGGGGACAACAAACTAGAAAAGCATGTGGGCCTACTTTTCATTTAGATCTCGAACATTATTTTTGGCATATGTTTGAATAAATATTGTAATAGACCAACAATTTTTCCAATACATTATTTTCTTTTGATGTACAATTATGTGTTTTAAAATTGATGAATATTTCTCAAAAGTACATAAATGTTTCAAACTTTGAATAAACATTAATTTTGTGTTCCCATAAACAATTTCCAAAAGATCAATGGTTTGTTATGCATAATTCAAACTCCTATTTGGAACCTATCAAAAAATGCTTAACACAAATATGTTTTGTGAAACCATTTTTTCCTGTAACACAACTTGAATTATATGACAAACTGACTCTGAAAAATGTCAAAGTTTGATATGGTTTCATGTATTGGTGTATGTTGCATGCCATTTAACCAACAGAAAATGCAATGGGCGTTTCGTGCTCAAACCTGACCCGTCGGTTCTTCAAACCTAGTCTCTTTAGCTTAAATTGCTTAAAATATATTCTATGTTGTGTTTTGAGTCATCCGAATATGGATAGAACATTTTTTAAGATATTAATATATTATTCAGCGCACATTGGTATCCCAACAATATCTTAACTGGTATGGAGTCACGCTACGACATCATGAGACTATGCTCAGATTTGAAAAAATGGTTAAACAAGGATTTGAAAAATGTTAAACAAGCATTTATAAAATGTTAAACAAGCATTCATAAAATGTTTATTAAGCATTTGGAAAAATTGTTCAACGTGCATATAAAAATTAATCTTCATGCATAAAAAAATTTATTTTTTATCATGTATATAAAATGTTATAAAGAATTTGAAGAAAAAGGATGAAGAAGTATTTGAAAAATGTTAAAGCATTCAGGATATATTGAACGGGAACAGAGAAATTATTGATCATGTATAAAAAGAATTTATCATGTATACTAAATGTTAATAAAGAATTTTGAAAAAATGATGAACAAGTATTTAAAAAATGTTAAACTAGCATTTTGGGAATGCTAAATGTGTACAGAAAAATGTTGACCATGTATTAAAAATAATGAATTTTTTTGATCATGTGCATAAAAATAAAATATAATAAAACAACCGGAGAAGAAAAAGAAAAAAGCAAAAGAAGAAGAAAACTGCGAAAACTTGCTCTAGTTACCTTAAGAGGGACCCCCCCCCCCCAGGTCGCTGCACCTTTTCCTATTTCTTTTGCTTAAGAAAATGAACTTCTGTCTCGCATGCGAGAATACATAGCGTTTTTTAGGTGAGATTACATAGCGTTTCTGCACACACGGCATATGAGCATGCATGTGTACAGTAAGTTTTTTGAAACAACAGCAACAAAATTAAGAAAGAATCGGATTTTTTTTATTTTTGTTAATGTTGACTGGATTTTCTATGATTAAGGCCTCAGTTTCAAACCGGTGACTTTTTTTTAACAGAACCAGTGACTAATTATGTCGGTCTTCAAAAACAAGTGGCTTCTCTGTATACCAGGGCATATGAGCATGCGTGTGACGCTAAACTAAAAAAATGGCAAAAAATCAGAAAATATATATTTTTGTTAGAGCTAGCGAATTTCCTACGAGCACGGTTCAAATTCAAACTTTTTGCTTTTATACGGCCTTACATGGACCCCACAGTGGGTCCTTAAGCAACCCGACACCAGACTGTCGGGTCCCACAACGGCCTGCGACCTGTAAATGCTGGCCCTAAGGATGTTCAGTCTGTGATGGACAATATGGTCCATATACAATGTTAAAATAATAGTATGGCTACTCAATCCATGACGATTTTTGTGACGGTCTATCGATGTCCATCATAAAAGGGCTATAGTTTTGGGGGTGTCCAAGTCTGAATGATCCGTGATGGTTTCCATGACGGTTTACCACAACGTCATGAGAAATCCGTCATGGATTAACAGGTTTCTTGTAGTGGCGGCATGGCAGCGACGGAAGAAGGCCTCCCACAGTGGGCTGTCGGGGACGTACCGTGGACCTTCCCCCGACTCCTGCGGCAGAGAGGCGCGGATACGCGCGATCTCCGCACGCCGGGCCACCCCGGTGGGCGGCCGTGGCAGCGGGAGCCCGTCGGCGCTGATCCTCCATGCCCCGGGCACCCGCATGTCCGGTGGGACCGGGTACTCGGCCTCAAAGAGGAGCCGAGTTTTGTTCTCGTGAAGGTGGCGGCGGCCGAAGCCGTTCGCCGCCACGCCGTCGCCTTGGAAACAATTGGCCATGGGTGAACTGGAGACAGCGAGAGGAGAGGGAGGAACGGGCGTCGGCGATGGAGAGTCTGTGGGTCACCGGCGCGTTGGGGGCGGCTTATATAGGCGGAGGCGCCGCGCGTACGCGTGGCCGCCGTGTGTATGCGTGGCGGGCGAGAGACGCGCGTCGTCCGGTCTTCACTACGCCGCCCTTGAGGCATCAATGGAGGCTGACCAGCGCCGCAGCACGCGGCAGCTTTGGCATTGATTCGCCGCGGGAACCGAGGCGATGAGGACGACGAAGCAGCGAGAAGAGCGTCGGGTTCGGCCTGGGTCCGCCGGCGCTGATTTCGGTCCAAGCCGGCGAAAAACGGGCTTCTGGGGGCGTGACTGGACCGTTTTTTCGGCGCTGGCGCGAAAAAATCGCCTGGGAAGGCCGTTCTGGGTGCGCGGCTGGAGATGCTCTTCGCATAGATAATATGGGGGTCGGAGGCATCTACCAATGCCTGGAGCAGGTGAACAATAAGTTAAACCTCTACCATAGGCTGCCGGATTGGATTCCATGTCGCCGTGGTGGGAAGGGAATTTGAATTGATAGAAGCAAAATTCCAAAATCTCTTTCCACAGCTACTGAAGACACACTTGTAGTTGATGCTTTCTACGCGCAGTTGGCTATTCCACCACCACCTCCCCTACCCCGCGACGGCTGTTCTGGGTGAGATGAGAGTTGGTGGCGAGTGATGACGAACATGTTCACCACGAATCCTGCACAAAAAAACGGAGAAACTAAACTAGGAAAACAACTGCATCCCATGAACCAGTCCCGACTCTTCCACTTTAGAGAGCATGCTACCTCATCTAGGAGTAATGATCTTACGAGATGCAGTCGTTTATATCCAGGGGTCATTCCATATGTTGATTTTTGAACTAGTCCCAACTCTCCAAATACAACCCCTTTTGCAAATTTGTATACCTCCTACTATAGTCGGCCAGGTTAATGGAGATCCCTTCTTTGGTCCCGCATTGAGATTGTTACCATCTGCATAGTATTTAGCTTGAGTCTGGATTCTGAATTAGTCGTCAACACTACTTTGCTAACATAGCAAGATTGAAACTGTGAAGGTCCCTAAAACCCAATCCCCCGAGACATGGTGACGAGGCGACGAACTCGTTCACAGTGAATCCCACACGAAAAAACGGAGAAACTAAAATTGGGAAACATCTGCATCCTAAAGAAGCCCTGTGTACTGCTCGTTGTTGCGGCGGTTTGTTACCGAGATTCGATTTCGTGCTTGAGGAAGAAGCCATTTGTGCGGCGGGCGTTTGTGTGCCGGAAAAACACCACCGTGTCCTGTGTCTTCTTCTTCTTTCTTTCTTTCTTCTTTGGTTTGCGCCAGAGAGAGGAGCGTAGAGAGAAAGAGAGAGCCACGGTGAACTAGGCTTCGAGCGTCGACCCCAACACGCGGGTGTGTGGTGTGGGCAGGGCGGCGACACCTTTCACGCGAGAAATATGGGATTGCCCATGGATGTTTCGGTGCGCTTCCTGTCCAGCTATCTGTCATCTTTAAACTCCATTCACATATGCTCAAGTGATGCTTTAGTGAAAGGAAAAATGGTAGCTGCATGTCTTCAGATTCCCGATCAGGACATATACAGAGTGGATGAAGTGGGTGGTTCTTGGTCCGCTCCAGCAGTGGGCAGAGTCAAACTCAACACAGATGCCTCGGTTCTGGGCTCTACTGCGGGAGCCGGAATGATCCTAAGGGATCACAAAGGAGAAATTGTTTTCAGTGCTTGCAGATTTTTCTATGCATGTGATGATGTGCTGGAGGCAGAGTTACTTGCAATAAGGGAGCGAATTTCTTTGGCCCTTCAGTGGAGCATCTTGCCAATAGATGTGGAGTCTGATTGTTTAGAGGCTGTCAATATGATTAAGAGAGGGAATAGCAACAAATCTAAATATGCTTTCATCATCAGAGAGATCATTAGTAGTTTGGGAGAAAGGAATTCTTGCATTACTCATATTCGCCGGAGCTGTAATAGGGTTAGTCATGCCTTGGCAAATTTTGGTAGGTTGCAACGCCGGACTTTGGTTTGGCTAGGCCCTGGTCCGAAAGATGTTTTGGCACTTGTGGGACGAATTGTAATCTTTGATACTTGAGTAATGAAAGAATTCTTTCGCAAAAAAAAGGAAACACGGGGTGGGGAGACCGGGCATGGGACGTGCCCCAACTCGCTAAGCAATTGCGAACCAACCTGTGATTGAGATGGTTAGGTGGACAGTGGTATCCTCAACCCACCAGGGTTCAAATCCTGGTGCTCGCATTATTCCTGGATTTATTTCAGGATTTCCGGCGATGTGCTTTCAATGGGAGAAGACGTTTCCGTCGACGACGAGGCGCCTACGATGGCTTCGTAATTCTGAAGATGATATGCCGGCTCAGTCTTTTGGAGGTGCTCATAGAGGTAGGGTGTGCGTGTGTGCGTTCATAGAGATGAGTGTATGCGCGTGATTATGAGTGCTTGTGTCAGTACTGATGCTCAAAAAAATCCTCGATAAGCAACTAACTCCATAGGGCCGTCATGCGCACGTACGCATGAGCTCCTTAATACCCGGCCTCCTCTCTTGTGAGTCGTCTGCTCTTCTGCGAGAGCCGCACATCGTCCGAGCTTGCCGCTGGATCACACCTAATACTCCCGCGATCAATGCCTCAGACTAACCTGCACATGCACGTCCACCAACCAACTCTGTGCATGCTAACTTCTTCGTACTCTCTCCGTTTCTAAATATAAGTCTTTATAGAGATTTTATTATAAACTACATACAGATGTATATAAATGTATTTTAAGTGTGGATTCATTTATTTTGCTCCCTATATAGTCCACGTGCACACTGCCCATGCATAGTCGGACTATGCCCATACACCACTCGGACTATGCCTGGACACACACCTACATGGCCACACGCGCACACACTCCACGGACCAAACCTGGCGCGCCCCAGGCCGGTCACCACGGCACGGAGATGGCTTATTCTGCACCAACAACACCCCCTAAGCTATGACGTCCGGTGCGCGGCGCCGCTCGCTGCCGCAGCAGCAGCCCGCAGTCTTGTGCCCTGCGCTACTGTGCTTCCACGGTCGTCACGCCGAGCCGCTGCGACCTCCTCGCCTCCGCGACCGCCGTGCTCGTCGCGTGCACGACATCACACGCACCATCGCGGACTCGCCGTGCCGCAGCCGAGGCCTCCATGTGCGTCGGGCTTGCCATGCGTCCCCGTCACCACGCGCTCGCGCGTGCTGTAGCCGATTCGCCGAGGCCTCCATGTCCGCCGCGCTCGTCGTGGACTCACGTCGCGCCGCCTCTGCGTCCGCCATGACAGCCGCCGCGCCGCACACCTCCACAGGCTGACACACGGCCCGAAGTTTCCTTGCGCAGCCACCGGCGAACGCCACCACCTTCGCACGCCACCGGCAAGAGAAATGACGCCCAAGATAACCAAGCTCTGATACCTATTGTTGGGGTTGACACTCGAAGCCTACTTCACTGTGTGGCTCTCTCTTTCTCTTTAAACTCCTCTCTCTGGCACACACCAGAGAAGAAAGGAAGAAGAAGACACATGTACGGTGGTGACCGACGTCAATGCACCAGGCCGAGTCCGTGGCGATCAGCGTTAGCGCGCCAAGTCGAGTCTGCGGTCGTGTCAACCCCGGCAAAGGCAAGCGCGCGGCAAGCCGATGTCCTCCTCGCGACGGTCGACGACGAGCCTTATCTCCTATGATGGTGTAGCGAGAAGGCAAGTCAAAATTAGGGCGAGTTTGTTAGGAGTAATCGTGAGTTGAAGTTTGTTTTCCGGTCAGTTGTGTGCGTCGCGGAGGAGCGAGTGGCTCACGACGAGAAGAAAAGAGGCTGAGTCCTGAGGCAGTGCGTGCGCGGGGTTATGCATGCGTGGACGCTGCGTTATCTCGTGTATAAAGGCGAGACGATGCAGTCGTCGAGTGGTGCCAAACCCGATGAATAAAGTGCTGGAATTTTTGTCTATTTGGGCCTAGCCCAATATCAGTTTCAGAAATTCCTAATAAATCCTAGAGGACCACGTAGCCCATTCGTGCAAGGCAAGAGGTGGAACTAAAGTTTAGTCCCACCTTGCTAGTTTAGAGGGAGTTGGACCTCTTTATAAGGGAGGCTCCTTCCCCACTTGTATGAGCATGAGAACAAGAGGGACATCCACGCGCGCTCCTCCTCCGTCGCCCGCCTCATCACGACGCAACACGACGCGGGAATGAGCCGAGCCGATGTAAATTTTTTGCCATGCACTACGGGTATACGAAAGGGCACGCGAAAGTTGAAACGTTTTGCTGTAGTGGAGATTGAATGCGAACGGCGCACCTCTTCGCCTGCTGCCTGTTCGTTTAGTCTCCCTCGTTCTCTTCAGCTCCCAGCGCAGCCTCTCGCCTCCTTCTCTTGCGCCTATAAAAGAGAGGTCGCTCCTCCCAGAGAGATGCACCAGAATCTCTTCCTCCTCTCGCCACCGGTTCCAATCTCTGCGCTGCTGCTGTCTTCCTCATCCCGGCTTCCGGCGTGCACCGCGAGTCGGGACAGTTGAAGGAAATATGCCCTAGAGGCAATAATAAAGTTATTATTTATTTCCTCATATCATGATAAATGTTTATTATTCATGCTAGAATTGTATTAACCGGAAACATGATACATGTGTGAGTACATAGACAAACATATAGTCACTAGTATGCCTCTACTTGACTAGCTCATTTATCAAAGATGGTTATGTTTCCTAACCATAGACATGTGTTGTCATTTGATTAATGAGATCACATCATTAGGAGAATGATGTGATTGACATGACCCATTCCGTTAGCCTAGCACTTGATCGTTTAGTATATTGCTATTGCTTTCTTCATGACTTATACATGTTCCTGTAACTATGAGATTATGCAACTCCCGTTTACCGGAGGAACACTTTGGGTGCTACCAAACGTCACAACGTAACTGGGTGATTATAAAGGAGTACTACAGGTGTCTCCGAAGGTACATGTTGGGTTGGCGTATTCCGAGATTAGGTTTTGTCACTCTGATTGTCGGAGAGGTATCTCTGGGCCCTCTCGGTAATGCACATCACTATAAGCCTTGCAAGCAATGTAGCTGATGAGTTAGTTACGGAATGATGTATTACGTAACGAGTAAAGAGACTTGCCGGTAACGAGATTGAACTAGGTATTGGATACCGACGATCAAATCTCGGGCAAGTAACATACCGACGACAAAAGGAACAACGTATTTTGTTATGCGGTTTGACCGATAAAGATCTTCATAGAATATGTGGGAGCCAATATGGGCATCCAGGTCCCGCTGTTGGTTATTGACCGGAAACAATTTCTAGGTCATGTCTACATAGTTCTGAACCCGTAGGGTCCGCACGCTTAACATTTCGTTGACGATATAGTATTATATGAGTTATATATGTTGGTAACCGAATGTTGTTCGGAGTCGCGAATGAGATCATGGACATGACGAGGAACTACGGAATGGTCCGGAGATAAAGTTTGATATACGGGATAATAGTGTTTGATCTCCAGAAGAGTTCCGGAATTCACCGGAAGGGGTTCTGGATGTTTCCCGAAATGTTTGGGTACGAGAACACGTTATTTGGGCCAAAGGGGAAAGCCCACAAGGTTTTTGGAAAGCACAAAAGGAAGTTTTGCGGAGTCCAGGGGCCAGACGCCAGGGTCCCTGGCGTCTGGGTCCAGACGCCGGGAACCCTGGCGTCTGGCCCTGGAGTCCGAGAAGGACTCTTGCCTTTCGGGTGAAACCGACTTTGTGGAGGCTTTTACTCCAAGTTTCGACCCCAAGGCTCAACATATAAATAGAGGGGCAGGGCTAGCACCAAAGACAGATCAAGAAACACCAAGCCGTGTGCCGGCAACCCCGTCCCCTCTAGTTTATCCTCCGTCATAGTTTCCGTAGTGCTTAGGCGAAGCCCTGTAGAGATTGTTCTTCACAAACACCGTCACCATGCCATCGTGCTGCCGGAACTCATCTACTACTTCGTCCGTCTTGCTGGATCGAGAAGGCGAGGACGTCATCAAGCTGAACGTGTGCAGAACTCGGAGGTGCCGTGCGTTCGGTACTTGGATCGGTCGGATCGTGAAGACGTACGACTACATCAACCACGTTGATAAACGCTTCCGCTTAGCGATCTTCAAGGGTACGAAGATACACTCCTCCTCTCATTGCTATGCATCACCATGATCTTGCGTGTGCGTAGGAATTTTTTTGAAATTACTACGTTCCCCAACAGTGGTGTCAGAGCTAGGTTTTATGCGTAGATGTCATATGCACGAGTAGAACACAAGTGAGTTGTGGGCGATACAAGTCATACTGCTTACCAGCATGTCATACTTTGGCTCAGCATTATTTTGAGATGAAGCGGACCGGACCGACATTACGCGTACGCTTACGCGAGACTGGTTTCACCGTTACGAGCACTCGTGCTTAAAGGTGACTGGCGGGTGTCTGTCTCTCTCACTTTAGCTGAATCGAGTGTGGCTACGCCCGGTCCTTGCGAATGTTAAAACAGCATTAACTTGACGAACTATCATTGTGGTTTTGACGCGTAGGTAAGAACGGTTCTTGCTAAGCCCGTAGCAGCCACGTAAAATTTGCAACAACAAAGTAGAGGCCGTCTAACTTGTTTTTGCAGGGCATGTTGTGATGTGATATGGTCAAGACGTGATGCTATATTTTATTGT
Organism: Triticum dicoccoides; assembly: GCF_002162155.2. NCBI lineage: Eukaryota > Viridiplantae > Streptophyta > Magnoliopsida > Poales > Poaceae > Triticum > Triticum dicoccoides. The sequence goes on along the minus strand of NC_041385.1, from coordinate 794,934,419 downwards.
ATGAGATGATCATGTTTTGTAACCGAAGTTATCGGCAACTGGCAGGAGCCATATGGTTGTCGCTTTATTGTATGAAATGCAAACGCCCTGTAATTGCTTTACTTTATCACTAATCGGTAGCGATAGGCGTAGAAGCAATAGATGGCGTAACGAGAATGATGCTACGATGGAGATCAAGGTGTCGCGCCGGTGACGAAGGTGATCACGACGGTGCTTCGAAGATGGAGATCACAAGCACAAGATGATGATGGCCATATCATATCACTTATATTGATTGCATGTGATGTTTATCCTTTATGCATCTTATCTTGCTTTGATTGACGGTAGAATTTTAAGATGATCTCTCACTAAATTATCAAGAAGTGTTCTCCCTGAGTATGCACCGTTGCGAAAGTTCTTCGTGCTGAGACACCACGTGATGATCGGGTGTGATAGGCTCTACATTCAAATACAACGAGTGCAAAACAGTTGCACACGCGGAATACTCAGGTTAAACTTGACGAGCCTAGCATATAACAGATATGGCCTCGGAACACGGAGCGTGAATCATATAGTAGATATGATCAATATATTGATGTTCACCGTTGAAACTACTCCATCTCACGTGATGATCGGACATGGTGTAGTTGATATGGATCACGTAATCACTTAGAGGATTAGAGGGATGTCTATCTAAGTGGGAGTTCTTAAGTAATATGATTAATTGAACTTTAATTTATCATGAACTTAGTCCTGGTAGTGTTTTGCAAATTATGTTGTAGATCAATAGCTTGCGTTGTTGCTTTCATATGTTTATTTTGATATGTTCCTAGAGAAAATTGTATTGAAAGATGTTAGTAGCAATGATGCGGATCGGATCCGTGATCTAAGGTTTATCCTCATTGCTGCACAGAAGAATTATGTCCTTAATGCACCGGTAGGTGACAGACCTATTGCAGGAGCAGATGCAGACGTTATGAATGTTTGGATAGCTCAATATGATGACTCCTTGATAGTTTAGTGCACCATACTTAACGGCTTAGAATCGGGACTTCAAATACGTTTTGAACGTCATGGACCATATGAGATGTTCCAGGAGTTGACGTTAATATTTCAAGCAAATACCCGAGTTGAGAGATATGAAGTCTCCAACAAGTTCTATGGCTAAAAGATGGAGGAGAATCGCTCAACTAGTGAGCATGTGCTTAGATTGTCTGGGTACTACAATCGCTTGAATCAAGTGGGAGTTAATCTTCCAGATAAGATAGTGATTGACAGAGTTCTCTAGTCACCATCACCAAATTAGTAGAACTTTGTGATGAACTATAGTATGCAAGGGATGACGAAAACGATTCCCGAGCTCTTCATGATGTTGAAATCAACGAAGGTAGAAATCAAGAAAGTGCATCAAGTGTTGATGATTGACAAGATCACTAGTTTCAAGTAAAGGGCAAAGGGAAAGAAAGGGAACTTCAACTAGAATGACAAGCAAGTTGTCACTCCCACGAAGAAGCCCAAAGCTGAACCAAAGCCTGAAACTGAGTGCTTACACTGCAAAGGAAATGGTCACTGGAAACGGAAATACCCCGAATATTTGGTGGATAAGAAGGATGGCCAAGTGAACAAGGGTATATTTGATATACAGGTTATTGATGTGTGCCTTACTAGTGTTTATAGTAGCCCCTGAGTATTTGATACTTGTTCGGTTGCTAAGATTAGTGACTCCAAACAGGAGCTACAGAATAAACAAAGACTAGTTAAAGGGGAGGTGATGATGAGTGTTGGAAGTAGTTCCAAGATTGATATGATCATCATCGCACACTCCCTATACTTTCGGGATTAGTTTTAAACCTAAATAAATTTTATTTAGTGTTTGCGTTGAGCATGAATATGATTTGATCATGTTTATTGCAATACGGTTATTCATTTAAAGTCAGAGAATAATTGTTGTTCTGTTTACATGAATAAAACCTTCAATGGTTATACACCCAATGAAAATAGTTTGTTGGATCTCGATCATAGTGATACACATATTCATAATATTGATGCCAAAGATGCAAAGTTAATAATGATAGTGCAACTTATTTGTGGCACTGCCGTTTGGGTCATATTGGTGTAAAGCGCATGAAGAAACTCCATAAAGATGGATTTTCGGAATCACTTGGTTATGAATCATTTGATGCTTGCAAACCGTGCCTTTTGGGCAAGATGACTAAAACTCCGTTCTCCGGAACAATGGAACGAGCTACTGACTTACTGGAAATAATACATACTGATGTATGTGATCCGATGAGTGTTAAGGCCCGTGGAAAGTATCGTTATTTTCTAACCTTCACAGATGATTTGGGCAGATATGGGTATATCTACTTAATGAAACATAAGTCTGAAATAGTTGAGAAGTTCAAAGAATTTTAGAGTGAAGTGGAAAAATCATCGTAACAAGAAAAATAAAGTTTCTACGATCTGATCGTGGAGACGAATATTTGAGTTATAAGTTTGGTCTTCATTTGAAACAATGTGAAATAGTTTCGCAACTCACGCAATCTGGAACACCACAATGTAATGGTATGTCCGAACGTTGTAATCGTACTTTACTAGATATGGTGCGATCTATGATGTCTCTTATCGGTTTACCACTATCGTTTTGGGGTTATGCAGTAGAGACAGCTGCATTCACGTTTAATAGGGCAACATCTAAATCCGTTGAGACGACACCGTATGAACTATGGTTTAGCAGTAAACCTAAGCTGTCGTTTATTAAAACTTGGAATTGCGATGCTTATATGAAAAAGGTTTTCAACCTGATAAGCTTGAACCCAAATCGGAGAAGTGCGTCTTCATAGAATACCCAAAGGTAACTATTGGGTACACCTTCTATCACAGATCGGAAGGCAAGTTATTCGTTGCTAAGATGGATCCTTTCTAGAGAAGAAGTTTCTCTCGAAAGAAGTGAGTGGGAGGAAAGTAGAACTTGATGAGGTAATTGTACCTTCTCCCTTATTGGAAAGTAGTTCATCACAGAAATCAGTTCCAGTGATTCCTACACCAATTAGTGAGGAAGTTAATGATGATGATCATGAAACTTCAGATCAAGTTACTATCAAACCTCGTAGGTCTTCCAGAGTAAGATCCGCACCAGAGTGGTACGGTAATCATGTTCTGGAAGTCATGTTACTAGACCATGATGAACCTACGAACTATGAGGAAGTGATGATGAGCCCAGATTCCACGAAATGGCTTGAGGCCATAAAATCTGAGATATGATCCTTGTATGAGAACAAAGTATAGACTTTGATTGACTTGCTCGATGATCAGCAAGCCATGTTAAATAAATGGATCTTCAAGAGGTAGACGGACACTGATAGTAGTGTTACTATCTACTAAGCTCAACTTGTTGCGAAAGGTTTTCAACAAATTCAAGGTATTGAATACGATGAGATTTTCTCACTCGTATCGAAGCTTAAGTCTTTCTGAATCATGTTAGCAATTGCCACATTTTATGAAATCTGGCAAATGGATATTAAAACTGCATTCCTTAATGGATTTATTAAAGAAGAGTTGTATATGATGCAACCAGAAAGTTTTGGTCAATCCTAAAGATGCTAACAAAGTGTGCAAGCTCCAGCAATCCATCAATGGACTGGTGCAAGCATCTCGGAGTTGGAATACACGCTTTGATGAGTTGATCAAAGCATATGGTTTTATACAGACTTTTGGAAAGACCTGTATTTACAAGAAAGTGAGTGGGAGCACTACAACATTTCTGATAAGTATATGTGAATAAGATATTGTTGATCGGAAATAATGTAGAATTATTCTGCAAAGCATAAAGGAGTGTTTGAAAGGATTTTTTCAAAGAAAGACCTCAATGAAGCTGCTTACATATTAAGCATCAAGATCTATTGAGATAGATCAAGACGCTTGATAAGATTTTCAATGAGTACATACCTTGACAAGATTTTGAAATAGTTCAAAATGGAACAGTCAAAGAAAGAGTTCTTGCCTGTGCTGCAAGGTGTGAAATTGAGTAAGACTCAAAGCCCGACCACGGCAGAAGATAGAAAGAGAATGAAAAGTCATTCCCTATGCCTCAGTCATAGGTTCTATAAAGTATGATATACTGTGAACCAGACCTATTGTATACCTTGCTCTGTGTTTGGCAAAGGAATACAACTTTGATCTAATAGTAGATCACTGGACAACGTTCAAGAATATCCTTAGTAAGGACCAAGGAAATACTTCTTGATTATGGAGGTGATAAAAGAGCCCGTCGTAAAAGTAACATCGGTGCAAGCTTTTACACCGATCCAGATGACTCTAAGTCTCAATCTGGATACATATTGAAAGTGGGAGCAATTAGCTAGAGTAGCTCCATGCAGAGCATTGTAGACATAGAATATTTGCAAAATACATACGGCTCTGAATGTGACAGACCCATAGACTAAAGTTCTCTCACGAGCAAAACATGATCATACCTTAGTACTCTTTGGGTGTTAATCACATAGCAATGTGAACTAGATTATTGACTCTAGTAAACCCTTTGGGTGTTGATCACATGACGATGTGAACTATGGGTGTTAATCATATGCAGATATGAATATTGGTGTTAAATCACATGATGATGTGAACTAGATTATTGACTCTAGTGCAATTGGGAGACTGATGGAAATATGCCCTAGAGGCAATAATAAAGTTATTATTTATTTCCTCATATCATGATAAATGTTTATTATTCATGCTAGAATTGTATTAACCGAAAACATGATACATTTGTGAGTACATAGACAAACATATAGTCACTAGTATGCCTCTACTTGACTAGCTCATTAATCAAAGATGGTTATGTTTCCTAACCATAGACATGTGTTGTCATTTGATTAAGGAGATCACATCATTAGGAGAATGATGTGATTGACATGACCCATTCTGTTAGCCTAGCACTTGATCGTTTAGTATATTGCTATTGCTTTCTTCATGACTTATACATGTTCCTGTAACTATGAGATTATGCAACTCCCGTTTACCGGAGGAACACTTTGGGTGCTACCAAACGTCACAACGTAACTGGGTGATTATAAAGGAGTACTACAGGTGTCTCCGAAGGTACATGTTGGGTTGGCGTATTTCGAGATTAGGTTTTGTCACTCCGATTGTTGGAGAGGTATTTCTGGGCCCTCTCGGTAATGCACATCACTATAAGCCTTGCAAGCAATGTAGCTAATGAGTTAGTTACGGAATGATGTATTAAGTAACAAGTAAAGAGACTTGTCGGTAACGAGATTGAACTAGGTATTGGATACCGACGATCAAATCTCTGGCAAGTAACATACCGATGACAAAGGGAACAACGTTTGTTGTTATGCGGTTTTACCGATAAAGATCTTCGTAGAATATGTGGGAGCCAATATGGGCATCCAGGTCCCGTTATTGGTTATTGACCGAAAACAAGTTCTAGGTCATGTCTACATAGTTCTTGAACCCGTAGGGTCCCTACGCTTAACGTTTCGCTGACGATATAGTATTATATGAGTTATGTATGTTGGTAACCGAATGTTGTTCGGAGTCGCGAATGAGATCATGGACATGACGAGGAACTCCGGAATGGTCCGGAGATAAAGTTTGATATATGGGATAATAGTGTTTGATCTCCGGAAGAGTTCCGGAATTCACCAGAAGGGGTTCCGGATGTTTCCCGAAATGTTTGGGTACGAGAACACGTTATTTGGGCCAAAGGGTAAAGCCCACAAGGTTTTTGGAAAGCGCAAAAGGAAGTTTTGCGGAGTCCAGGGGCCAGACGCCAGGGTCCCTGGCGTATGGGTTCAGACGCCGGGAACCCTGGCGTCTGGCCCTGGAGTCCGAGAAGGACTCTTGCCTTTCAGGTGAAACCGACTTTGTGGAGGCTTTTACTCCAAGTTTCGACCCCAAGGCTCAACATATAAATAGAGGGGCAGGGCTAGCACCAAAGACAGATCAAGAAACACCAAGCCGTGTGCTGGCAACCCCGTCCCCTCTAGTTTATCCTCCGTCATAGTTTCCGTAGTGCTTAGGCGAAGCCCTGCGGAGATTGTTCTTCACCAACACCGTCACCACGCCGTCGTGCTGCCGGAACTCATCTACTACTTCGCCCGTCTTACTGGATCGAGAAAGCGAGGACGTCATCGAGCTGAACGTGTGCAGAACTCGGAGGTGCCGTGCGTTCGGTACTTGGATCGGTCGGATCGTGAAGACGTACGACTACATCAACCGCGTTGATAAACGCTTCCGCTTAGCGATCTTCAAGGGTATGAAGATACACTCCTCCTCTCGTTGCTATGCATCACCATGATCTTGCGTGTGCGTAGGATTTTTTTTGAAATTACTACGTTCCCCAACAGCAGTAGGCCTCCAAAACTGTACCTCTTTGAGTCCTGTACGGGAGAAGGGTGATAAGGTTTTTGGGGAGCGCTCTGCGCGACTACTGACTTCTTCATCACGGACGCCCCGGACTCCAATGACTACTTCCCCGATGACGACTTCTTCCCCGACATCCACGACCTCCTCGACGACATGGCTGGCGAGGACACCGACCCCAAGTCCAGCGCTTCTGCTGCTGCTGCCCCGTACGTGTTCGTCCCCTTTCTATTAGAGGTTCTACTACAGTTCCTTGTTCTAGTATTTTCCCTTGATATGTTAGACTCTATTTCGTATATGCAACTTGCTATACTGTCTGCTCAAGATATGTTTAGTTACGGTTCATATCTGAAGATGTTATTTACCTTCTCTTTCTCAAATTGCATGGCTTGTTTTATCACTGCTACACTAGTCATGCTTTATCTAGTATTCTGTTAATAAAATCACTCGGTAAATTGCTCATATTTCCAACAATCCAAAAACCTTATTATAGGCAATTTACCCCAAGTGGTTTTGCTGCTTCCATGTGACCTCCTATGTTTGAGGGTATCCACTATAAGAGGTGGCGCGTGAGAGCAGTCTTATGGTTTCAAACCATAGGTTGCTATGACGCCACTCTTGGCAAACCTGAAGGAGAGCAAGATGCCCAACAGGCACAAGCTTTTTAGAAAATGGATACCTTGTTTAAGGCTGCGCTCTTGAGTGTTCTTGGAGAGAACATAGTTGATGCTTATGCGTCAATTGATAATGGAAAAGATATGCGGGACGCACTCAAGGCCAAGTTTGGGGTTTCGGATGCCGGCACTAAGCTGTACATCATGGAGCAATTCTATGATTACAAGATGACTGAAGACCGCTCTGTGGTTGAGTAGGCTCATGAGATACAGTCATTTGCTAGAGAACTTGAGCACTTCAATTTCATGCTACCGGACAAGTTTGTTGCTGGTGGTATCATCACTAAGCTTCCTCCTTCATGGAGGAACTTTGCTACCTTACTGAAACATAAGAGACAGGAGTTTTCTGTTTCGGATCTCATTGGTACTCTTGATGTGGAAGAAAAGGCGAGAGCAAAGGACACACGTGCTCGAGGTATTGAGGGAGGATCTAGTGCCAATGTGGTACAGAAGCAGAACTTCTAGCCCCACAAGTTCAAGAACAAGGGCAAGTTTGATGGTAAAGCAAAGTTTGATGGGAAGAACAAGGCTGTGCAACACACGAACTTCAAGAAGAAGAATGGCAAGAAGAAAGGTGCTTGTCATGTGTGTGGAGATCCTGATCATTGGGCTCCTAGTTGCCCTAATCGCTATGACAAGCCTTATCCTGGGAAAGGCGGCAAGACCGCTAATGTTGTCATTGGAGACACTGACATGAAGGATGTTGGGTATGGTATATTCCCCACTATTCTTTAAGTATGTCATTCTCCTGATTGGTTGATTGACACGGGTGCTAATGTGCATGTATGCGGTGATATTTCCATGTTTTCATCTTATCAGACCGCAGGGACTTCAACCGTGCTGATGGGCAACGGTTCAAGTGCTTCTGTTCGTGGTGTTGGCATGGTCGATCTGAAGTTTACTTCGGGGAAGATCGTGCGGCTGAAGAACGAGCATTATGTCCGCTCCGTCAATAAAAATATTGTTAGCGGATCTCTTCTGTGTAGAGATGGCTACAAGCTTGTCTTTGAGTCGAATAAATTTGTAATCTCCAAGTATGGAACCTTTGTTGGTAAAGGCTATGAGTTAGGAGGCCTGTTTCGTTTATCCTTATCAGACATTTGCAATAAAGTTGTTAATCATATTTGCAACAATAGTGAATCAAATGTGTGGCATTCACGTCTTTGTCATGTTAACTTTGGTTGCATTTCGCGACTAGCGAAGTTGAACTTAATCCCTAGTTTCACCACTGTCAAGGGATCTAAGTGTCAAGTGTGTGTGCAAGCTAAGCAACCTCATAAGTCTCACATGACTACGGAGACGAGAAATCTTGCACCACTAGAACTAATACATTCAGATCTATGTGAAATGAATGGTGTTTTGACAAAAGGTGGAAAGAAATATTTCATGACATTAATTGACGACTCCACTAGATACTGCCGTGTTTATCTTCTGAAATCTAAGGATGAGGCTTTGAACTTTTTCAAGATCTATAAAGTTGAAGTGGAAAACCAACTTGATTGGCTTAGGTCCGACCGTGGTGGAGAGTATTTTTCCAATGAATTTGATGCTTTTTGTGTGGAACATGGTATAATCCATGAGAGGACGCCTCCCTACTCACCTCAGTCAAATGGGGTGGCCGAAAGAAAGAACCGTACTCTAACTGATTTGGTTAACGCCATGTTAGACACATCGGGTCTCTCCAAGGCATGGTGGGGGGATGCGATATTGACTGCTTGTCATGTCCTAAACCGAGTTCCCACAAAGAACAAAGAGATAACTCCATTCGAGGAATGGGAGAAGAAAAAGTTAAAGCTCTCTTATCTACGAACCTGGGGTTGTTTGGCGGAAGTCAATGTGCCAATTACAAAGAAGCAGAAGCTGGGACCAAAAAAGGTGGATTGTGTTTTGCTGGGATATGCTTTTCATAGCATTGGCTATGGATTCTTGGTTGTAAAATCTGAGGTACCTGACATGCATGTCGGTACGATCATGGAGTCGAATGATGCGACTTTCTTTGAAGATATCTTTCCATGAAGGATATGGCTACCTCATGTAATCAGGAGATGCCTAGTTCATCGAATCAGGAACTAGTTACAATTACTGAACCTGCCATTTCGATGGAACACTTTGAAAGTCCTATGGAGGAGAACAATGAAGTTCTTACTAGGAGCAAGAGACAGAGAACTGCCAAGTCTTTTGGTGATGATTTTCTTGTGTATCTCATAGATGACACTCCCAGTTCTATTTCAGAGGCCTATGCATCTGAATATGCTGACTACTGGAAAGAAGCGGTTCGTAGCGAGATGGATTCCATCCTGGCGAATGAAACTTGGGAGATAACTGATCGTCCTTATGGGTGCAAACCTATAGGATGCAAATGGGTATTCAAGAAGAAGCTTAGGCCTGATGGTACTATTGAAAAGTACAAGGCTCGGCTCGTGGCAAAGGGTTATACCCAAAAGGAAGGTGAAGACTTCTTTGATACTTACTCACCTGTGGCTCGACTGACAACTATTCGAGTTCTACTTTCACTAGCTGCCTCACATGGTCTTCTCGTTCATCAAATGGATGTTAAGACTGCTTTCCTAAATGGAGAGTTGGATGAGGAAATTTATATGGAACAACCAGATGGGTTTGTAATAGATGGTCAGGAAGGGAAAGTGTGCAAGTTGCTGAAGTCTTTGTACGGACTCAAGCAAGCAACCAAATAGTGGCATGAGAAATTCGAAAGAACTTTAACAGCTGCAGGCTTTGTTGTGAACGAAGCTGATAAATGTGTGTACTATCGCCATGGTAGGGGCGAGGGAGTTATGCTTTGCTTGTATGTTGATGACATACTAATTTTCGGAACAAATCTGAATGTTATTAATGAGGTCAAGGATTTTCTATCTCGCTGTTTTGAGATGAAGGATTTAGGAGTGGCTGATGTCATTCTGAACATCAAGTTGTTGAGAGACGATGATGGTGGGATTACATTGCTTCAATCTCACTATGTGGAAAAGATCTTAAGTCGCTTTGGCTATAGTGACTGCAAGCCCTCTCCAACACCATATGATGCTAGCGTGTTGCTTCGAAAGAATCGAAGAATTGCTAGAGATCAATTGAAGTATTCTCAGATTATTGGCTCGCTTATGTACTTAGCAAGTGCTACAAGACCTGACATCTCTTTTGCTGTTAGCAAACTGAGTCAGTTTGTTTCAAAACCAGGAGATGTGCATCGGAAATCTCTAGAGAGAGTTTTGCGTTATTTGAAAGGCCCTGCGAATTATGGAATTCACTACACTGGGCATCCAAAGGTGCTTGAAGGGTATAGTGACTCAAACTGGATCTCAGATGCTGATGAGATAAAGGCCACGAGCGGTTATGTATTCACTCATGGAGGTGGCGCTGTTTCCTGGAAGTCTTGCAAGCAGACCATCTTAACGAGGTCAACAATGGAAGCAGAACTCACAGCACTAGATACAGCTACGGTCGAAGCAGATTGGCTTCGTTGGCTCTTGAATGACTCGCCGGTTGTTGAGAAACCTATACTGGGTGTCCTTATGAACTGTGACAATCAAACTATGATCACGAAAGTGAGCAGCTCAAAGCATAACATGAAGTCATCAAGACACGTTCAGAGAAGGTTAAAGTCTGTTAGAAAAATGAAAAACTCCGGAGTTATTGCATTGGATTATATCCAAACGTCTAAAAATCTGGCAGATCCTTTTACTAAGGGTCTATCATGTAATGTGATAGATAATGCATCGAGGGAGATGGGTATGAGACCCACAATATGAGTTGTTCACAATCGTAACCTATTCTTTGTGATCGGAGATCCCGTGAATTAGATGTGGAAGACAAGTTGTTGGTCAACTGGGAGGAGAGTATCCTTACTGTTAAAATACCACTCCATGAAGATGCAATACTCTCCTAATCTGTATGGCAGGTTGATGCATATCTTAATGTGTTCTAAGTGGCTCTTTGAAGCAGAGATGTTGTCCTGCAGAACATGTTTTGAAGAATGCGCCTATATGAGTCTGATTGTTAAACGTCGCAATCTATGAGAGTAGGGTTCTCTCTAGTAAGCTCATGAAAGGTCACGGAGTATGACGCATAAGCTCCACCCGCGGGGAAGACCCACGGCAGCCACGTATCGGTCAAGGCTTTATGTGAAGCTAGATTCGCAGAAAACTTGCAGTTCAAGGCCCAGTCCACTGTTCAAGTTGCTTACTAGTGTAGCATAGAGTTCGAGGTGGAAGTTCAACTTAACAATCTCCACTCCAGTACCGGTATATAAAACAGTGTTTTGGAACCAAAGGCAAATTTTGTGTGCCTCTGGGATCTGGTGGGGGATTGCTGGAATTTTTGTCTATTTGGGCCTAGCCCAATAGGAGTTTCAGAAATTCCTAATAAATCCTAGAGGCCCACGCAGCCCATTCGTGCAAGGCAAGAGGTGGAACTAAAGTTTAGTCCCACCTTGCTAGTTTAGAGGGAGTTGGACCTCTTTATAAGGGAGGCTCCTTCCCCACTTGTATGAGCATGAGAACAAGAGGGACATCCAAGCACGCTCCTCCTCCGCCGCCCGCCTTGCCACGCCTCGTCACGACGCGATGCGACGCGACGTGGGTTGCGGGAATGAGCCGAGCCGATGTAAATTTTTTGCCATGCACTACGGGTATACGAAAGGGCACGCGAAAGCTAAAACGTTTTGCTGTAGTGGAGATTGAATACGAATGGCGCACATCTTCCCCTGCTGCCTTTCATTTCATCTCCCTCGTTCTCTTCAGCTCCCAGCGTAGCCTCTCGCCTCCTTCTCTTGCGCCTATAAAAGGGAGGTCACTCCTCCCAGAGAGATGCACCAGAATCTCTTCCTCCTCTCGCCACCGGTTCCAATCTCTGCGCTGCTGCTGTCTTCCTCATCCCGGCTTGCGGCGTGCACCGCGAGTCGAGACAGTAGGCCTCCGAAACCGCACCTCTTTGAGTCCTATACGGGAGAAGGATGATAAGGTTTTTGGGGAGCGCTCTACGCGACTACTGACTTCTTCATCACGGACGCCCCGGACTCCGACGACTACTTCCCCGACGACGAATTCTTCCCCGACGTCCACGACCTCCTCGACGACATGGCTGGCAAGGAAACTGACCCCAAGTCCAGCGCTTCTGCTGCTGCTGCCCCGTACGTGTTCGTCCCCTTTCTATTAGAGGTTCTACTATAGTTCCTTGTTCTAGTATTTGCCCTGGATATGTTAGACTCTATTTCGTATATGCAACTTGCTATACGGTCTGCTCAAGATATGTTTAGTTATGGTTCATATCTGAAGATGTTGTTTACCTTCTCTTTGTCAAATTGCATGGCTTGTTTTATCACTGCTACAGTAGTCATGCTTTATCTAGTATTTCTGTTAATAAAATCACTCGGTAAATTGCTCATATTTCCAACATAAAGGTTGTCAAGATACAGGCCAGTTCGCGGCCGTGGTGTTTGTCGCCATTGCTCTGAGTTCGTGCTCGAGTTAAGTTTCTTTGTGCGTATGGTTTCCGGATTTGCGCCAATACCGCGCACCACCTCGTTGGCCAAGACCTCTCGATCCGCTGCCATGTAGCCCGCACGGCCACTCGGTGCCTCTCCCCGATGCTCCCCTCCTCATCCGACGCCACTTCAACGGGCAGCGGTGTCGCGCCACCCCACAGGCTACAGTGCCTACCCCTCGCTCACCCGTGGACGAAGTGGAGCCAGTGGTCGTCGCCCACATCACCGAAACTCACTCCCCTCCTCCACCCCCGCACCCCTAGGGGGATCCCTTCCTGGAGTCAGCAAGGTTCAGTTATCGCCTGATGCTAATTGTGTCCTCCTCAGCTCTCCGCTGGCTGATTGATTCGCCATTTTGTTCCCGCTTGATCGTGTTGCAGTGTTGCGGCTGAATAATGTCCCATGTATTATTTTGTGATTTTGCATTTGGTTATGCCTGAAAGTAGTACCGATCGAGAGATCCCAACCCACCCTTATATAGTAGACATGGGGTTAGGGTTCTATGGCCCAGATTGGTTTACAAGGTAGTGTCCTATTCAATTTACAAGTAGATCTACTATCTATGGCCTCCAATGTGGTTATTGGATCCTTTTTTTCCTTCCTAACTATAACCAGATACCATTATATCATGGTCATGTTTTAGCAATGTAATTAATTTTTATTTTCTTACTTGTTAGGAATCACTGAAGTTTCATTTCACAACATTTTTGCGAAAATAATTCATATCTATCATCAAATTTCAAAGCATATCAAACATAAAAATATTACTTTGAGATTTCAAGACCATCGAACAACCACTACTGTCACCAGAACGAGCCACCGATACACCGCTATCGCAGCTCCCCTACCAGAGCCCGCTTGATCTTGTCAATGATAGCCATGAAGTTTTCGTGCACATGTACCTAAGGATTAGCACCATAGAGACATAGTTGTTCCTTTGAATACTTGCATAGATATTGACACCAAATCTCGCCACATGACAAGAAATCCTAACCACAAGGATACGACAGAAATTTATTGCGGAGCACAATCGATGACGTCCAGACAGGCAAACTCAAGGATTCCCCTTCCCATAACCGACCGCTGGAGCAACAAGGATGACGAATCCATAGGGCGTCGGTGAAGTCTGGAAAGGAGAGTTTGACCCAAACGCCTAGAGTTAGGAGAGGAAAAACAAAGTTGTTTTTTCATTAATAATAGGGTAAACACTATTACCTTTTTCATTAAAAATGGGCATAGATGTGCAAAATTTCTTCATGGATGTGAAATTTTCTGCACACCAGGAATTTTTTTATAGATACCACCTTTCCTTAGTGATTAACCAGGATAGAACTCCATTAAGAATGGCGGTTCGCTTTACCTAAGTTTAGTCCCACCAAGATGCGCACCCCTGAAGGAAGCACCTCCCAGTGCCAGCCCGGCGGAGCCCAGTCCCGGACATGGCGTCTCTGAAGTAGGACGTCATTGCGAACGGGCTAACGACGAGGATGTGCGCCGGGCATCGTTGACGTCGATAAAAAATTCTATGCAAATATGTAATATTTTTTAAATGTTTGGCTAGGAACAGGATTCAGAATCATAATAATTATTCTCTTAATAACTTTTAAGGGATTTAACAAAATGGCGCAATTCTAGATGTGCAGAAGATGGTCCATATTTTTCCTGATCTCATCTGCCCTTCTATACTTGACATTGTCTATTGTCAAAGGATTCAAGAAAACCATGGATTCATCATTAGCCGGAAGTAACAGGCGCATAATGTACGAAGTTGTCCAAGTTGTTTTGGAGTGGAGTCCCGCATAGGATAATTAGCTTTTCGGTACAAAGTTCAACTGGAGCCTTCCGAATATCGCTATTTGGAAGTCCTTTTCTTATGTCAAAATTCAAACTTTGACATATATGATCAAATGTTGAATATATGTCAAAATTAAAACTTTGACATACGATCAAATGTTGCATAGGTCAAAATTCAAACTTTGAAATATGATCAAACTTTGACATATGATCAAATATTGTTGCATATGTCTAAATTCAAACTTTGACATGTATGATCAAATGTTGAATATGTCCAAATTCAAACATTGAATGATCAAATGTTGCATATGTATTGAACTCCTCACTATTGAAGGCCTATGGGCCTAACCAATCTGTCTCTGCCTGTGGGCCTACTGGGCCTGCTGCGGTCCTGCATCCTGGCCCAACTACCGGTTAGGTTTCTAGTCGTATGCAGGCCGTGGTGGCCCAGTAGGTGGCATTTTTTTTTACTTTTTTGTCCCAGTAGGTCTTTTTCCAATTTTTTGTTTTCTTTTTTGCTTTTTCTTCTTTTGTTTCTACTTACAGCTAAATACTTAGAGTTTTTGAGTGATTCTTTTTGCTTTTGGTCACAAAAATTGTAAACTTTCCGTTAGTGCAAGTAGTTTTCAAATTTGAATAGTTTAAATTTAAATAATTTGAAATTTGTGTGAATCACTAGTTTGTAAATAACTTTACCATAAAAATAGATTTTTGAGTGATTCTTGTTCCTGCTGTTTCATATTAGTGTTTTTATCATTATATTCAATTTGGTAATTCTTACGTTATTTAAAAAAATACCATTGTAACAGATAAGTTTTCGTCCGAAACCCTGATACATCGAAAGAGATTGTCAATTTTGTATACGAAGTGCATCCAGTTTTTGCCATAACCCTCTCAAATTTTTAGCACATGCTATGTAAGTGAAATGATGATACCATGCCAACTTGCAACAATTTTATAGTTCATTTGTAGTGCTTTTCAAATTCAGGGTCATTTAGCTAAAAAAATCAGTAAATGAGCTCAAAACTACCAAAGGAAGTGTCAAAGGGTTGAAAATTGATGACGTTTGTCCGAAGCACACAGGTACACATTTCAAATGCCAAAACTCATAAAGCACCCTAACTGTTACAAAGATTCCCTACGGTTTGTCCAAAGTTGGACTTTCCAGATATGTAAGTCCGGAAACTCACTAGAGAAGAAAGTGATGACAGTAAAGTCGGTCACATCCCAGAGTGGGATCTTTGGGTGTGAAACTTTTTCTTCGCGTGTGTCCCTTTGCGCCGTAACCATGGACAATCTTCATCATTTAACTAGATTCTCAGGTCAACATTCAATATGAAGGGATCAATTTCATGAAACTTTTCATAATCTTCTGACATGTCTGTCTTGTCATCCACTCGCACAATGTTTCTTTTCCCTGAAAGAACTATGTGGCGCTTTGGCTCATCGTATGATGTATTCACTTCCTTATCTTTTCTTTTTCTCGGGTTGGTAGACATGTCCTTCACATAGAAAAGCGCAGGAAGATTATGTTGCCTCCTAACAAGCGCTATCATTTTACGCCCCTAGCTAGGCATAACGCGTATGATCTAATTGTTGCCTTCCGTTATCTTTGCCACTTTAGTAAGGGTCTTTTCAAACCTGGGCAGGCTCTTTGCGCTTCCCTAAATTTTCCGGAAAGGAACCATCTTAAAATCTAAAATATCCAACCGTTTATTGCAAAGAGAAATCAAAGTGTCCATACGATTGGTACTACCATTGAGATGTTTGAGAGGTTCATTATATTTTTGTAATTCCACCATATGTTTATGCAAATCACCGAGTTTTTCCAAAATTTGGACTCCCTCTGGGGTGAAAGAAAACCCTTTCTTCTGTGGTGGAACTCCCAAAATTCCTTCTAAAATTTCATAAGCAGCTTTGACATCAAGTTCGATAAAATTCCCTTTTGCGGCAAAATCTAAGAGTTGTCTATGATGCAAAGCCAATCCAACATAAAAATGTCTAAGAATTTTTTTTGCATCTCCCTTTAGATTGCAAACACGGTAAGACTCCATAAGCCTATACCAAGCATCCTTCAAATTTTCTCCTTGTCTTTGTTTGAAGTAAAGAACTTCAAAGTCTGGTAACAAAGGAGGAGCATTCAAGCTAGCCATAGTGGAACAAGGACACGAATAGATCTGACGAGAAAATGGCGAACGAAAAAGAGGGTGAATAAAATGGCAAATTTTTGTGAAGTGGGGGAGAGGAAAATGAGAGGCAAATGGAAAATAATGTAAATTGTGAGGAGATGAGATTTGTGATTAGGAACCTGATTGATGTTGAAGATCGTACCCGGCAACGTCACCAGAAATTCCTTTTGATGTCTGCTAGAACTACATCCGTATTTCCCTAAAGAGGAAGGGATGATGCAGTATAGCGACGGTAGGTATTTCCCTCAGTGATGAGACCAAGGTTATCGAACCTGTAGGAGAACCTCCTGACACCATGTAAATAGCACCTGCACATAAATAACAAATACTCGCAACCCGACGTGTTAAAGGGGTTGTCGATCCCTTTCGGGTACGACGCCTCAAGGTAGGAAAATAAGTTGAGGTAAAAGTGGTAGATAGGATAAATAGATCGCGGAACAAATAAATTGCAGTAAGGTATTTTTGTATTTCTGGTTTAAAAGATCTGAAAATAAATGCAAGGGAAGATAAATCGCAAAGGCATATATGATGAAAAGAGACCCCGGGGCCGTTGGTCTCACTAGTGGCTTCTCTCGAGAAAAATAGCAAACGGTGGGAAAACAATTACTGTTGGGCAATTGATAGAACTTCAAATAATCATGACGATATCCAACCAATGATCATTACATAGGTATCACGTCCAAGATTAGTAGACCGACTCCTGCATGCCTCTACTACTATTTCTCCACACATCGTATGCTATCCAACATGCATCTAGTGTATTAAGTTCATGAGAAAACGGAGTAATGCAATAAGAACGATGACATGATGTAGACGAGATCCGTTTATCTATTGTGGAGATATATATCTCATCTTGTTATCCTTAGTTCCAACGATACATATGTGTCGGTTCCCCTTCTGTTACTGGGATCAAGCACCATAAGATCGAACCCACTACAAAGCACCTCTTCCCATTGTAAGATAAATAGATCAAGTTGGCCAAACAAAACCCAAATATCGGAGAAGAAATATGAGGCTATAAGAAATCATGCATATAAGAAATCAAAGAAGACTCAAATAACTTTGATGGATAAAAACATAGATCTGATCATAAACTCAAAGTTCATCAGATCCCAACAAACACACCGCAAAAAGACTTACATCATATGGATCTCCAAGAGACCATTGTATTGGTAATCAAGAGAGAGAGAGGAAGCCATCTAGCTACTAACTACGGACCCGTAGGTCTACGAAGAACTACTCACGCATCATCGGAGAGGCACCAATGGAAGTGGTGAACCCCTCCATGCTGGTGTCTAGATTGGGTCTAGTGTTTCTGGACTCTGCGGCGGCTGGAACTAATTTTCGTCGACTCCCCTAGGTGTTCTGGAATATTGGGGTATTTATAGAGCAAATAGGTGGTTCAGGGGGCAACCGAGGTGGGCATGACCCACCAGTGCGCGCTTGGTCCTTCTGGTGCGCCCTGGTGGGTGCTGCCCCCCTCGGGGCAACCCCCAGGTGTTGCCTTGGCCCAATGGATGTCTTGTGGCCCAGAAAAAACCCTCAAAAAGTTAAGTTGCATTTGGACTTTGTTTGGTATTGATTTCCTGCGATGTAACAACATGGAACAATAAAAAATTATAGATACGTTGGAGATGTATCACTGCCCTCAAGACACCATGATGTCTACTATGCAACTTTATTCTTGTTTGCTAGGGTTTATGGATTGTGTGAAACGCTCTTGGGACCAGCCTATGTTTGCTGATCTGTCTGCTTCAGCAGTTTTGTCAGTTAAGTTCAAGCACTTGCCTTCATGCCCTAAAGGCCTGGAGCAAAAACTTGTCGTATATTAAATGGCTCACAATGGATTGTTGCCGGGTAACATTATACTTTAATAACTTGGAAGAGTTGCGGGCTGAAACCACGCCTGAATTTAATTTTTGGGAAACTATTAAGCTACACCATGAGGATCTGCTCAAGATACATTATATTTATTGGAAGTAGAGGTGTACCATCCGTTATATTAAGCTGGGTGAAGAGAATTCTAAGGTTTTTCATGCTATGGCCTCTGAATGGGCAGGAATACTATTGCCAGCCTCTCAGTTGCTAGTAGTGATCCAGTCTTTGGTCACTCCCAAATGGCGGGAATCCTTTGGTCATCATTTAAAATCAGAATGGGTCAGGCCTAAAGAATAAGTATGGGCTTTGATCTGCACAATCTTATTAACCCAGTTGTTGGCTTGCTATGTTTGTCAAGAAGTGTTGGCCTATCATTGAGAAGGATTTTTTGAAACTAAGACATGACCTTTATGTTGGAAGGTTATCACTGGAGAATATTAATGGCTCTCTGATCACCTTGATACCAAAGATGCCGTCTCCTGAAGGACCTAAGGATTTTAGGCCAATTCTCTTACAAACACATGTTTAAATTTCCTTACCGAACTCTTGGCAAACAGGCTGCAAAAGGTCATCCTTCAATGCATTCACAATAATCAATATGGGTTTTTGAAGAGTAGAGCCATACATGACTGCCTGGCTTGGGCTTTTGAGTATATACATCAATGTAAATAGTCAAACAGGCCTATCATCATTTTGAAGCTGGACTTTGTAAAAGCTTTTGACACTATGGAGCATGAACTTGTCTTGCAAATCCTCCAGCACAAAGGTTTTGAAGAAAAATGGATTGTTTGGATTAAAGAGATCCTCTCATCTGGATCATCTTCTGTGCTTCTTAATGGTGTGCCTGGTAAGCAGTTCAAATGCAAATGTGGTGTCAGATAGGGTGGCCCTCTCTCCCCACTTTTGTTTGTCATAGCTCCTGATCTTCTTCAAACAGTGGTCAATGATATGCTGCTAGGGGAGTCCTAACTCTTCCAATCCCATCACATGACCCTGATTTTCCTATTATCCAATATGCCAATGATACAATAACAATCCTCTCTGCAGTGGAGGATCAGTTGGTTACCCTCAAGAACTGGACGGAAGGTAAGTTTTGCCAAGTCATCAATGGTGCCCCTCAATATTTAGACAGCTGAGGCACAAGGGCTATACAACATTTTAAGCTATAAGTTGGAACAGTTGCCTTTCACTTATCTGGGTCTGCCTCTTGGAACTACAAGACCTAGAATAATTGATCTAATGCCTTTGGTGGACAACATGAAAGAAGGTTATTTGTCAGCTCTGCCATGCTTAATCAAGGTTCCACGTTGCAATTGCTCACATCAGTGCTTACATCAATGCCCATATATTTCCTCTGTAGTTTGCATATTCCTCCTGGTATTATCAAGCAGCTGGATAGGATTTTCAGGCAATTCCTCTGGAGGGGAAACTCTGATGTGCCCAGACAATCTTTAGCTGCCTGGGATCTAGTTTGCAGACCTAAGGATAAAGGAGGCCTAGGTATTCTTAACTTGAATATTCAGAACCAAGGGCTCCTTCTCAAGCATCTGCATAAATTTTATAATAAAATGCAGGTCCCATGGGTTCAGTTGATCTGGGATAGTTATTATGATGGAGTTGTGGCTCATGCCACAATACTCACTGGTTCATTTTGGTGGAAGGATATTCTCAAGCTTGTCGACCACTATAGTTCAATTGCCTCAGTGCAGATTAATATGGGGGAATTCTGCTCTTTTCTGGCTTGATGCTTGGCATGTGGGTGGTTCTTCCAGGCCCTTGAGTCTCAGATTACCAAGGCTCTTCTCTTTTATTTTGGATGACAACGTTTTTGCCAGGGACTTCATACAAAACCAGGATTTGTTCTCCATGTTCCATTTATCAATATCCTAGGAGGCAGCATCTAAATTGGAAATTTTGGAAGGATGGTTGTTTCATCTGTAGAGAGATCCTTCTTTGCCTGATGTTTGGATATGGCCTCGAAAGTCTGGACAATACTCAACTAAGAGCTTTTATGACATCATGCATACACACCTTCCACTTGTCCAACCATGTAAGTGGCTATGGCAGAGTAGATGCACTATGAAAATCGAAGTTTTTGGCTGGCTTCTTTTCTTTGACAGGCTCAACACGAAGGGCATGTTGGTCAGAAGGCATTGGAGGTCCCCCTTGGATGATAATCTATGTGTCATCTGTAATGCCTATGTTGATGAAGATAGGGCTCACCTCTTCTTCGAATATAACTTTAGCTGTAGGGTTTGGAACTACTTGAAAATTGATTGGAGACATGGCTCTAATATTCAGCAGTGTATCTCCCAAGCAAGCCAGAGATTTGGTCACCCCTTTTTCTTTGAGGTGATGCTCACAGCTGCTTGGAATATATGGATCTTGAGGAATGGGAGAACCTTCAAGGGGGCAAGGGCTACTTTTGCTGCATGGAGATGTAACTTTGTACATGATATTCTTCTGTTGTCTCATAGACTCAAATATAGCATTAAACATAGGCTTGTAGATTGGGTTAACTCCCTCATGTAAATGTATGTTTTTCTAACTTAGTTTAGGCATGCAACCTTTAAACTTCTCTCTATAGTTATGCTTGTCTTTATGCGTGAATAAAGGACTGTGGGGTTTTTACCCTACAGTAAATATTCAAAACAAACTTTATTCTTGTAGACACGTGTTGGGCCTCCAAGCGCAGAGTTTTGTAGGACAGTAGCAATTTCCCCTCTAGTAGATCACCTAAGGTTTATCAATCCGTGGGAGGCGTAGGATGAAGATAGTCTCTCTCAAGCAACCCTGCAATCAAATACAAGAAATATCTTGTGTCCCCAACACACCCAATACAAAGGCAAATTGTATAGGTGCACTAGTTCGGCGAAGAGATGGCGAGAAAAGTGTAGTATGGATAGTAGATATGAGTTTTTGTAGTGTGAACAATAAAAAACAGCAAGGTAGTAAATAGTAAAACGGAGCACAAACGGTATTGCAATGATGGAAAATGATGCCTAGGGTGCATACTTTCCTAGTGCAATCTCTCAACAATGCTAACATCGTTGGATCATCTGATTATCCCTGAAAGTGCAATAAAGAATCACTCATGAGTTCCTATTGGTGGAGAACAAAAGATAGAAATTGTTTGTAGGGTACGAAACAACCTCAAAGCTATTCTTTCCGATCAATCTATCCTAGCGTTCGTACTAAAATAACACAAAGCTATTCTTTTCGATCAATCTAACGAAGAGTTTGTAGTAAAATAACACCATATGACACACATCAACCAACTCTAATGTCACCTAGATAGACCAAAGTCAACGCAAGTATCCGTGAGTTAATTCTATGATATGCTTCAAACAACTTCATGATCATAATATTCAATCCACACAAAGAACTACAAGGAGACCCCAAAATTTCTATGGGAGAAAAGATAATAAAAACCTGCATCAACCCCTATGCATAGATTACCCCAATGTCACCTTGGGAATCCGCAAGTTGACTGCCATAACATACATTGTCACCTCAAGTATTCATACCGCAAGACATACATCATGTGTTCTCAGACATGAACATTCAATCCGACAAGACAAAACTTGAAAGGGTAAATATTCAATTCAACACAACAAGAGTAGAGAGGGCAAAAACATCATATGATACATCTATGTTAACAAAGCCCATGATATATCATGATCGTGACATCTCAAGATCAAGAGAGAGAGAGAGAGAGATTAAACACATAGCTATTGGTACAAACCTCAGCCCCTAGGGTGGACAACTCCCTCCTGATCGTGTTGGCCGCCGGGGTGATGAAGAAGGCCACCGGTGATGATCTTCCCCTCCGACGGAGTGCTGGAACGGGGTCTAGATTAGTTTTTCGTGGCTACAAAGGCGTGCAGTCGCGGAACTTCTGATCTAGGTTCTCTGCTAGGGTTTTTTGAACATTTGACAATTTATAGGGCGAAGAGGGGGTGTGGGAGGCCATCGAGGTGGGCACAACCCACCGGGGCGCGCCTGGGGGCCCAGGCGCGTCCTGGAGGGTTGTGCCCCCTCGGGCACCCCCCAGGTGCTGCTCTAGCCTATTGGATGTCTTCCGGTCCATAGAAAATCCACAAAAAGTTTCGCGGTGTTTGTACTCCGTTTAATATTGATTTCCTGCGATGTAAAAAACAAGCAAAAACCGCAACTGGCACTGGGCACTGGGTCAATAGGTTAGTACCAAATAATGATATAAAGTTGCTATAAAATGATTGTAAAACATTCAAGAATGATAATATAACAGCATGAATACTTCATAAATTATAGATACGTTGGAGACGTATCACACCGGGGCGCGGCAGCCCCCCTTGGCGCACCCTGGTTGGTGGTGGGACCCTCGAAGCCCATCTTCGCGTGAAACCAACGCCAAAAAATCTTATATATACAGAGACGCCCCCCCCCCCAAAAATAACCCTAGATCAGAAGTTCCACCGCCGCAAGGCTCTATAGCCACGAAAAACCAATCGGGAGCCCGTTACGGCACCCTGCCGGAGGGAGAAATCATAACCGGAGGCCATCTTCATCATCCCTATGGCCACCATGATGAGGAGGGAGTAGTCCGCCCTTAGGGCGTAGGGTTTGTACCTGTAGCTATCTGTTTAATCTCCCTCTCTCTTGTTCTTTATTTCGCACGGTCTTGATGTATCACGGGCTTTGTTAATATAGTTGGATCATATGGTTTTTTCTCCTCTCTATCTTCTTGTAATGAATTGAGTTTTCCCCTTGAGATTTCGTTTTTATTAAATTGAATATTTTCATGGATTTGAGAGCATTTGATATATGTCTTGCATATAATACCCATGGTGACAATGGGGTATTATATTGATTCACTTGATATATGTTTTCGCACTCAACTTGCTGATTCCCGAGGTAACATTGGGGTAATCTATGAATATGGGTTGATGCATGTTTTCGTCCTACTTTCACTAGTAGAAATCTTGGGGCACTCTTTGAGTTTCTTTGTGTTTTATTATGATATTGTATAATCAAATCACAGATACTCGTGGTGACATTGGAATATCTTGGTGACCTTAGAGTTGGTTGATGTGTATCATATGGTGTTCTTTTAGTACGAACTCTTGGATAGATCGATCGAAAAGGATAACTTGGTGTTATTTTAGTACGAAATCTTGGAAAGATTTATCGAAAATAATAACTTTGAGGCGGTTTCGTACCCTACCAACAATTTCTTCTTATGTTCTCTGCTACTTAGGAATTTTGAAGTGATTCTTCATCGCACGTTGAGGATTGTTATGTGATCGAATTATATTAGCACCGTTGGGAGATTGCACTAGTAAAAGTACTCACTTTTTAATTGTTCCTATTACAAAAATCAATATCTACTATCATTACTACACCTGTGTCACCATCTCTTCGCCGAACTAGTGCTTCTATACAATTTTTCATTGTATTTAATGTGTTGGGAGACACAAGAGATTTCTTACAATTTGGTTGCAGGGATTTTTGAGAGACATCATCTTCATCCTACGTCTCCCATGGATTGATAATGCACTTGAAGGAAAATTGCTACTGTCCTACAAAATTTGTGCTTGAAGGCCCAACACGAGTCTATAAGAATAAAGTTGTGTAGTAGATGCCAGCGGGATGGGACTATTAATTAGAATCTGTAATTTTTGCACAGATGTAAGCCAAACTTTGTTTGATGCAGCCGTGAGGGATGGAGGGCAGGTTGTGAGGTCCAATAGTTTTAGTGGCCCAAAACTAAAAGAAAATTGGCCCATTGACTTATGAAGCTACAAACAATGTACGGAACCGAACACGGAACCAAGTGACGTACCAAAATAGACGACATTGTGGGAGATAAAAGCAATAGCCTTTTTATTATTACTAGGAAACAATGCCCGTGCGTTGCAATGGGAGAAACAATCCATCCACATGACCATGTAATTTGTGAATGCATGGCACGATATTCTATAAGCTGAAATAAAAAGATAAAATAAGCAAAGCTAGAGGATTTACATACATCTCTAGTGACAAGATTAATTGTGCAAAGCAAAAAAGGATAGCAATGTATCAACAGACTTAGCTTGATGCCACATCAATTCACATGTTCGAAGTTTGATCCTCAAACGGACCAATCTTGAAAATATTTTGTTGTTGAATAAATATGAACCGAAGGAATCAAACATATAAAATAATTCTAAGCAATTAAGAATCTACAATTGACACATAATCGTGGTGCTAATAGCAAAATGGCCATTTTCTTAAACAAATTTTAGAACCAAAGATATTAAATGGGAAACTTCTGGCTTCTGAGATAATGGAACTGGGTTTTCTCATGCAGCTCAAGTACATCCTTACCTTCTCATTTAGAACCTGAAAGCTTAAAAGAAGCAAAAAAGAAAGTCAAATTTGTGGTCACTGAAAACATTAACAATGTAAACCAAAAATACAGTCTTCGCACGACTACCTTATCAGAGAACCTGTATATATTTGAAGGTGTGTCTAGAAGGCAATTAATTAAGTCTTAACTGATGGATTGCGTTTTATCAGAAAAATGGTTTTTTCAGTCAGCAAATGATGAAAAAATGCATCCTACACTCCAAATGGAAGGTAAATGCTGCATTTTGGAGAAAACAACATTCTAAACATGTTAAGAAACATGAATATAAGCAAAATCAGGGAAATTATTAAAGATGATTTTACTATTCTTGGAAGCAAGATAAGTTCGTTCGGATGTTGTCGAATTCATTTATTGTCCAACATTATAGTGTTACTAACATGTCTACACTATTAACTAAAATGCTAACTAAGTGGCAACTATTCTGTACCTTGCAGTTGTGTTTTCTAGAGCTCACTGATCACAAGGGAAACAACACACGTGACAGGAGGAGGGGGCAGGGAGCAGCATAGGAACTTATAGCGAAAGCGGAAGGCATGGCAATTCTGGGCAGCATTCATGGTGCTGTTGGAAAGCATGTGAGTGCAAGCATGATATTGAAGGTGCTATGCCATTGCATCTATTTAATAAAATGTGCAAAGCTAATTAACCTTGAAAGATCCTCTTGGCTAATTAACCTTGAAAGATCCGCTTGTTGAGTTCATCCTCTACATATCTAAAAAGGGCAACCTGGTGCATGTAGCTCCCGCTTGCGCAGGGTCCAGGGAAGGGTCCGACCACTTTGGGTCTATAGTACGCAGTCTTTCCCTACATTTCTGTAAGAGGCTGTTTCCAGGACTTGAACCCATGACCTCATGGTCACAAGGCAGCAGCTTTACCACTGCGCCAAGGCTCCCCTTACTATACACGAAATTTATTCAGGTAAAAATCCATTTTCTTTAACACCGAAAGAATCATAAAAATTGATTGACTTAAATGCAATATCACAATAAAATGGATCTGATGAGAAAGAGGAAAGATGGATCGCTTTGCTTACCTGACAAAGACGGATGATGAACCCTGCGTCGAGGCGTTGACATGGCCTTGTGTAGGCTGGCGACGCGGATCTGTCTTCCCACACCCATGTACAGGCCGGAGCTCTCCCGTCGCATCGCCGGTGGGGCTTCAGTAGACGACGCCGTCAGCCTGCTCATAAGAATGATTTCTGTCAAGTCATGAGCAATTGTCTGAAGTGGATTTCAAAGTTCAGTTTGTACAGAAAAGCCATGCAAGTACCTTGGGGGTAGAATCTTCTATAACGTATACTGAATTGGATTTCAGCTCTGATATTGCGAAAGGCGGCTGCGACTCGGTGTGCAGATACCTTAAACCTTGGGCGATGCTGATGGCTATTTTCATTCGTCTGAGCCAAGAGAATTGGGCCGCTTCTCCATCTAAAGGAAGAAAACAAATGAGATCAAATTACGATGCACAGAAAATGCAAAATATTTCTGTCATAACGAAATTGAAGAGATAGACTTACGGTGTAGGTGCTCGTACAGGGTCCCATTTGATGCGTACTCAAAGAGTAACATCCTCGAGAATGGGTCACTCTCTCTGCAATAGCCCAGAAACTTTGCTATGTTCTCATGACTCAACCTTGCCAGATCATAACCTACAATGTTCATCCCATTTTATTTATTTATTATTTGAGTTAAAAGGTGTTTCTGAGTCACAATTTTAGACAAACGAACTACCTTGTTTTGGTAAAAGAACTCATGCTCGCTAGTCCAATGACCTTCAAAGGCGCATAATGATATGACAAAAACCTCAGGTCCATCCTTCATTGTTCCTTTGTAGACTACAATCTCCGGAGTTGAGCCAATTATGTTGCGAAAATCCTCACGCGCTACTTCAAGTTCCTGGCGACTCAACTTTGGCAAACTTTTCAGCATATCAGAATCTGAGGAAAGCATGAACACATTAGCAACAATATATGTTAGACAAAATAATCAATTTGTTTGGGCAAAATTTGTATTAGTAAACGTAGGAGTTTGATCCGATTCTAACATAGGTGCAGATATGCCGAAG
>NC_041385.1:794879727-794907086 GCF_002162155.2 Triticum dicoccoides | reverse complement strand
AGGGGGGGGGGTATAGTAATATATCTTAAAATGATTGTACTTGATAATTGGGCATGTCAAAACAGTACAGTGTATAATAAATGGAGAAGGAACTAAATGCATCATATATATGAATCAGAAGGCTGCATTGAGGCATTTTTTAAAGCAATCTTGCAGGACATACTAACCACAATCAGTTTCCGTATTATTCTTCAGAGATGCACATAATATAGCATTGGGCATCAAATAAATCTGAACAAAGCAAATAAAAAAGTACAACCAAAGCAGGTCGATTGAGAATTGATTAAGCTGTAAATATCATGTGAGAAGTGAAAGTGAGAAATCTCATATACAAATAAACAGCAGTAAATCTGTATTGTAATAAACTAACCATTTGCATTTGTGGTGACTGGTGGGTGATTGACCACAAAAACTGTACCATGACTCCCTTAGGGTAGAAAAGTGGGTCAGTGGATCTGATGGCCTTAGGAAAAAATGGTCGCAAATGATAGCAAATTTAGTCCGTCTAACACTTCTAAGCTTCATGGATAACAAACTGTTCAAGCAGCAGTCTTGAAATCTGGTGGCATATAACTGCCAATCATAATCCATGAAGAATTTCTAAAATTTAGCTTATTCTGAACATTTTTAGTTACCCAAGAGACATTCAGCAACTAACAGAGGGCATGCATACTATGTAATCTAGGGACATATATGTTATCTAAACATTGCCTGAACTACAATGCAAAATAAGTACAACTTCATCAAAGAACAACGTAGCGAAATAAGAGATGCACATAATATAGCATTGGACATCAAATAAATCTGAACAAGCTGCAACAAGCGTACCTGCATGAATGTTGTAGCAATCTGGTAGGGACATCATGTACACTATGAATCTGCAGCTCCTCCTCTCCTGCGGTGGTTAGACTTTTTCGATAACTAACAGATGCCTGAACCAGGGCGGCCTTGCTTGCCTATGTGCGCACCCGAATCATGTAAACGTGTGCAACAATCCGTCAGGAAGGAACAAACCATCACTGGGCAGCGGATTCCTATCGAAATAGTGACCGATCTGACAGAGGTATACATAAAGGCTACAATAACCAACATGAAGGCCGAGGTTGGACGTCAGGCCCCTGCTGATTATAACTGAAGCGGTGCAGATCCTCTGGAAGGCAAGCCAAAGGAAGAGCACAAGTTCGCTAGGGAGGAGTGGCTGGGACTGCCGAGACACAACAGATCGTGAGGAGTAGTTACGGTCGTCGGGGCAGGAGCGCCGCCACCATGGCACTGATATGCCGCTGCAGAGAAGCGACAAGAGGGGATACAGGAAAGGTTTCTACTGCCGGCAGCGCAAAACTGTGGCAGCTGATTTTGCTACAGAGTTAAGAAATCTGAATGACTGCCTACAAGAACATGAGTTGCATCCTCGTATGATTTATTCCATGACCCCAATCCAATTTCTTCACTCCATCCCTACAGACAACAAACATATTGTAATGCATATGTTGAGACCTGAGAGCTAAGATCGAAGAAGAATCGAAACAAAACAATTAAAGTTCCTCCAACAAAGAACTGAAGCGAAGCACGACAACAGAGCAGTGCCAAAATCCAAAACGTGAGCAATGGCTTTTCCAAGTAAAATAGCATGTGTGGCATGAGGGAGAGGGTGGGTATTGGAGGAACCTTCCCGGATCCGGTCATGGCGACGAGCCGCTGGGTGCAGTGGCAGGAGTACTGAGTTGGAGATGCCGGTGATGTGGAGTCGAGGCCTGGGCGGCGCAGCAGATGACGTCAAGGCGGGAGATGTGAGAGGAGGAATACCAGGGAGGCAGTAGCAACGACTCGGATCCCCCTGTCTCCCGCGGTCGTCCGTCGTCGCCCGGCTCCGGCGAGCTCCTGCCTAGGTCGCCGCACCGTCCCTCCTTTCTTCCTTCTCCTTCCCCTCACCTCCCTGTCTCCTTTCGCCCGGCAAGCCACGATCCGGCCTTCGTCGTCGTCACCGGCGACCCCCGCCTCGCCGCCCGCCTCCGGATACGCCTCCCCAGCCCCTGCCGCGCATGAATCCGGCCCTTGCAATCTCCAGCCGCCGCCTTCGCTCGAGCCACCGCGCCGCCCACAGCCGCTCGAGCCACCGCGTTGACCCGATCCAGAAGCTGGGCTTGAGCGGCGGCGCGACGGCGGGTCGAGTTCCGGCGGATTCCGGCGGGGCGACGACGGGGCGGAGTTCGGCGGCGCGCGGCGGCGTTGCAGGGCGTGGCGGCGCTGGAGGTGGATGAGATTGGGTTCATGGATCGTTCGTGTGGCTAGGTTTTTTTTTCTTTCCAGGGGGACCGCGGGTTGAATTCTCAAAACGGCAGGGTTCTTTTTGTAATAATGAAACGTTTTCTGAGATAGCAACTTAAAAAGGGACTGCGGGTTGAATTCTCAGAAACGAAGGGACTTTAAGGCAAAAAAGCCGACGACGCACGACAGAAACCGAATTTGCTTTATTATTAGGTAAAGAGGTAAAGATAAAGATAGGGGCATATAGATAATTTGTATTCAAAATAAAATTTATTTATGAAACAATCATAACATTACCTCGGGTGAGAAATAGTCAGTCTGACACACATACATACACACACAAGACAAAGAGACTAGACTCCAGGAACAGGGACTCGTAGGACAGGGCGCAGGAGAAGACCGGCCTTCCGCCGCACCGTGAGGCCGAACTCCTCGGCCATGTCCAACTTGTTCCCTGGTGGACTTTCCCAGTCAAAGTGGAATAGCAGGCTTGCAAGTGCGAGCTCCACATTGGCGAGACCAAACACTATTCCGGGACACATTCTCCGGCCAGCCCCAAACGGTAGGAAGGAGAAGTCGGTGCCCCTGAAGTCCACCGTGGCCGCCTCACCCTCGAACCGCTCGGGCTGAAACTCGTCCGGCTTGTCATGCCAGTAGCGCTCGTCATGGGCCAATGCCCAGGCGTTCACTAACACCTGCGTGCCCTGTGGCACGTCATAACCGAGCACCTGGCATGGCTCCCGACACTCCCGTGGGATGAGAAGCGGCACGGGCGTGTGGAGTCGTAACGTCTCCCGGATGACTAGGTGCATGTACGGGAGCTCGCCAAGGGCATCCTCTGATATGGACCCGCGGGTCTCGAAGGCTCGCCGAACCTCGGCTGTCGCCTTCTGCATCACGGTTGCATTCCTGATCAGCTCTGTGATCGCCCACTCCAGTGTTGTCGCTGCCGTCTCGCTGCCGGCGCCGAATACCTCCTACGCTCATGCAAAACATTGTTTTAAGAGAACTTTTCCATTATAGAAGAAAAAACTCTAAGTTTGGGTCAAAGGAAATTTTCGGACTCAGAAAACTATAACTTTAGTCTAGTTAACTGAGTTGCAGTGTTCTAAATGTGCAATAAGGTGGAAATTAAGGTATTGAAATTGCAGATTGAATAGCAAGTAGTAGAGTAATACTCACGAAGACGACGTATTTGACGGTGTCCATGTCGATCCTGCCCTCTTTGTGCATGCTTAGAAGGACGCCCAGAAAGTTGTTCCCGTTCTGTCCTTCCATTCCCCTCTCACGGATGATGGTGTCAAAGATGTGGTTCCCGGTGTCACTGCAATCCTTGGCGCGCCGCCCAGCCCTGCTGAGACAGCTGGCCAGCCAGGAAGACGGCCACAGGTCCGTCAGGTTGAACCCTGACGCGAGCTTGACGGAGCGATCGAGCCAGCAAATGTACACGTCGCGCTCCTTGAGCTGGTCGCCAATGACGACGCGGACCGTGATATCTGTGACGAGCGCAGAGAGGCGGGCGCGCAGCTCCATGGGGCGTGCGGCCGCCGCGGCTTCTGCCACATCCCGTAGCATGGAGGCGACCTCCTCCTCTCGGATGTTGCGGAAGGACAGGACGCGCCTCGCCGATAAGAGCTCCGAGACGGCAATCTTCCTAAGCTCGCGCCAGTAGTCGCCGTACGGAGCGAACACAAGGTCCCGGCCGCCGCCGGTTAGCACCCGCAGGGTGGCGTTCAGTGGCCGCGTCGCGAATGCCAGGTCGTGGGTCTTCATCACCTCGCGTGCACCCTCCCTGGACGACACCACCAGTGTCGGCACCTCCCCGAGCCGAAGGAGCATCACCGGCCCATAACGCCGGGCCAGGTCACGCATCGCGCGGTGGGGCAGCTGCCCAATGAGGTGGTGCAGGCTACCAATCACGGGCAGCTGCCACGGCCCGGGCGGCTCGTTCCCTGCCGAGCTCCTGCGCCTGTAAAGAAGCACAATGCACAAGGACACGAGAGCAACGCCGAGGTAGACGACCTCCATTTGCATCATCATGTACACGTTCCTTCCAAAGGAACGAAGCTAGACAATGAAATCAGCCTTTGCTTGCATGAATGGAAGGGGTTTCAACTTTCAACAGTCTGGTTCCTAGCAAATGTTTAATTGGAGGAGTCCTATCTCCTACATACCTTCATTTATAGGACATGTGTATGGTCAAATCCTGCACCAAAAAATATAGATACAATATATTTCTTAGTGTTATATCTCACAACTAGAACAATGCCTGTGCGTTGTCAGAAGATATAAATATCCTAGTACATTAGCTTGTGATTTACCTGTCGATAATAATACGATTGTGTAAATAAATTTTCTAAATGCTTATTAGTGCAGCTCCACTATTTGGTTGCAGCAAGCGCACGAGTTCAGGTCGTTCGATCCCAGTATTCTTAATGTGATTGCCTTGCTACTAGTCTCCCGTATTTCAAAAGAGGATACCTGACGAGACAGGAAAAGCACCTGATCGGCTGGTCCCCTGGCGCCTTCATGTCCCCCTCCGCCCCGCTATTTCTCAGCAAGATGCCACGAGCAAGCATTAATTCGGGGCTTCAAAATTTTCTTAAATCCATAACGTTTGACTCGAGCGTTGAATTTCAAATCCGTTTTCACCATTGTGTTTGTCGCGATGAGTTCTTCAAGACTAGATCCCATAAAAGAGCGAACCTTTTTTTAATCAACTTTGGATGTTGTGGAGGCAACTTTAGTGCTATAAAAAACCAACTTCTTATTAGTCTGCATAGTATGATCGCCTATCAACGAAAATCCCTTTTAAGTTGACTACCATGACTACCAAGTTAACTCGATTCACCCTTTAAGTTTCCTACCACAACTAGTTCGCCTCCAAATTCATGGTATTATAGGCAACTTAGTTTCAAGGTAGGCTAACAGTATCCTAAATAGACTACCATGACTAGCTAGTAGCTTAACATCATCCTTAGTTACGGTGAGGAACTTAGTGACTTAGCAACTTTGATGGGCAAATTCAAGGATGATCGAAGCGCAAAAGACAAACTCAAAGATGTAGCACCGCCATCCGACAGACCACCACCCCTATGAGGACTCAAAATCCTAACCTGAAGTACTAATCGGAGAGGAGGCACTGAGATTCCCCTCCCTACCACCGACCGCCGGAGCAGCAAGCAGAGGGGTGATGAATCCACAGGCCACCGGTGAAGTCTGGAATGGAGAGTTTGACCTAGCCGCCTAGAGTTAGGGGAGGAAAAAGAAAGTTGAATTTTTATTAATAATAGGGTAAACACTACTACCCTTTTTATTAAAAATCGGCATATATAGATGTGCAAAATTTCTTCATGGATGTGAAATTTTCCGCACACCAGGAAATTTGTTTATAGCTATCACCTTTCCTTAGTGATTAACCAGGACCAAGGACTCCGTTAAAAACGGCAGTTAGCTCTAGCTCAGTTTCTCGACCTTGCAAAGCCCTAAGCCCCAAAGGTGAATGATTTCTGAATATAATATGTAGCGTTGACATAGGAATCTGAGATGTGCTTCGAATCAATGCAAATGTGCACGATCCGTAGTTAACTCCAGCTGAGCACAACTTGAGGGAGTACATCCATGGATGAATGGCTAAGAGATCTTTTCGCGAACATCACTTTGATACGAAAATATCAAGACGTGGAGCACACGCTTTGCTTGCCTGCTTGGTTGGTTTGCACCTCCATTGATATCCGTGCAGCTACCATAACGTACATATCTTCCCAATCGCGCGGTGCAACCGGGTCGTCGTATCTCTATAGTAGATTAATGATATGCAGCCCGTTTAGCCATGTGTAAGGATCCAGCGAATCGAAGACTACAATTTGTTGACTAATTCAATTACGCACTTCTTCTTTTCTGTTCTTATAAGAGGATGATAGCATGCCTTAAGGGTGGTGTTAACTAGTACTTGCTCTTGTAAACTAATATATTTAGATCACTCTCTTATATTAGTTTATGAAGGAATTTGTGATCTAAATGATCTTACGCGCGAGGGAGTGGATCATAGGGTAGCTGTCTCCCGCAACAATCTCTGACCTGGGAAACCAAGTATTTTCATATGAACCATGAGGGGATTAGTATATGGCTTCATGTAGATTATTAAAGAAGTGTGAGCACGTACTTCCAATAGTATTAAAGAAGTGGGAACACGTACTTCCAGCAGTATAAAAATAGTTATATTGTACTCCCTCCGTCCGGAAATACTTGTCAGAGAAATGCATAAAAATGGATGTATCTAGAACTAAAATACGTCTAGATACATTCATTTCTCCGACAAGTATTTCTGGACGGAGGGAGTATACATGAGCGTTGACACGTCTTGCTATTTTCGTATCTCAGCTATCGATTACTCTAATGGCATTTGGCTATCAATTATCTCTCCATCTAAGGCATTGTACAATGCTAGGGGCTTAGAGAGGAGCTTAAAAAAATTAACCGGATTTTATGAAGCACTAGTGCCTATTTCTACCGGAGAGACGCGTAATTAAGCGTCTACTTTGTATAAATAATCACCGGTGCTTTAGGAAAGACTGGTTCATTTGTTTAAGCACCTCCCCTAAGCACTTGCATTGTACAAGGCCTAAGGGGCGATTTGGTAGTTTCCCTTTCGTCTGGTTTTTTCCGTCTCAACCTCCCATCTTTGTCTGTTTTTTTCCGTCCCTTCTCCCACCACCCCTCCGCGTTGGTTTCTTGTTCATCGGTTTATTTACCCCGAGCTCTTTCCTTGCAAATCAGGACTTTCCTAACGTAAACGCAATCATGGGTCTAACTTTACTTACCCAAACCAACCAATACCTCCCATTATTGCAATTTTATTTAGGAAACAAATAATAGATTTTAAGAAAACAAATAAAGGATTTCAAGGACGCATCATATGTCGGGGTTACGATCCTGACAATGAGTAGTAGGGGTACGAATAAGGGGCAAAACCTAACTACGGAGCAAGTGTAACACTCGGTATTTTACTAGTTCAGGCCCCTCTCGGCGGAGGTAACAACCCTACATCTCATGCACTGAGGCTTGGTTTTGATTTGATGGATATGGTTACCAAGATTACACCACCCCGGCCAAGAAGGTGGACATCAACTTATATAGAGTGCGTTGCAGACCCATGTCCTCCACGTCGTCGGGGCATTAAGTGATATTGAATGCGTCCGTTACAGATGTTATGAGCTTTTACTACAGCAGTTACAGGTAACGGTAGTCCTGACTCTACCTTAAGGGCGTCTTAGGATTCCTCGACCATTGCAACTCCCACGTCGGCCTTTCACCTCTTTAGTCCGAGTGGTGGTTTTTTTAACCGAGTAACGGGTGGTCGTCTGAGTGCTGTCGAGCTGTCCCAGTGGATTCTCTGATAAATGCATTCGAATGCAGGCATGGTCCAGGGACCTACCTGTGGGGGTGATGGGCCCCATATGGGTCACATATGATGGGTCCTTGACCCTACCTCTAATAGGTGACCTCATCATTAGCCCCCGAATCGGTTGAGGTTTCGTAGGACGAGCGGACCGATCCTTTGGATAAGTCCGAGTGTGGCTAGAGCATTCCGAATACGTTTCCGTGTCGTGGTTTGCTGTGCCTTGTACGAAAACACAACGGATTCAGCACTATAAGTTTACCTATATGACCGGGTGCTGCTGATCGCTAAGAAAAACCCGGTGGCATTCTTTTGTCTCTCAGAGGAGATAGACTTGAGGCCCGAGTGAGAGCATGCCATAACAACTCGAGCGGGGACGCCGGTGCGTGGTCTGATTCTCTAGAGAGAAGCCACTCCTCACCAAGGGGAACGCCATCGCAGGCCTTCTACGACTCCAAGTTTATGAGTCATGCACCTTGGAGCCTACTGAAAGGGCCAAGTCAACCCGTGGAGGGGCGCCAAGCTCGTCTCATAGAAATCCTCAAGTTGACTTCAGTAGGGTGTTTAGCGTAGACAAGTGCACGGGTCCCCATGGAGGGAGGTCAGTCAGACTGAAATGCGTCCTTTAGTAAAGGAATGATGGGAATCAATCGGATTGATTTGTCCCGGAAATCTTGGGATTCAAGTTTGTGTGTGCGCGTGTGGAAGCGGTAATGACGTGCGTTAGTTGGAAAAGTGGGGGCGCGGCTCCTCGATTTTCATGCACTAAATCTGCCATGTGCAGCGTCTGTTCTGCGTGATGCTTGTCGCGCGCCGTTGGTCCGGAGATCTGTGGTGCAAGATCTGGCCTGCGATTTGCTATTTGATATAAAAGATTTGGGGACTGACATCCGGACTCGGCCTTGACCTCGGCCTCTCTCTTCCCGTCCACAATTGAGCGCTCAGAGCACCCGTGGCGATGGCGAGAGACTCCACAGCCAAAGCGGAGAATGCAAAGAAGGCCGGGAAGGCCACCTCCTCTGCCTCCGGTGCGGTAGCCTGAGGCGTGGCGGGGGATTGCATTCCGTCGCGTGTCTCGGCTCGGCGGTTGGAGGAGCTCGCGGAGGAGGGGATCATCCCGCGGGAGCGGTGGCTCTATCTGAACGCAGGGGAGGTCGAGCCAGCTCCGCGGGAGAACGAGCGCGTCGTGCTGGTCACCCATGTTGAGAGGGGCTTCTCCATGCTTCCCCACCCATTCTTTTGGGTGTTTCTCGATGGCTTTGGTGCGCAACTCCACCATCTTCCCCCCAACGCCATCATCTAACTCTCGGCTTTCATCTCCCTTGGCTGTCATCCCCACTGGGCCATTTCAAGTATGTCTTAACTTGTTGGTCGATGACCATCAAGAAGGATTCGTCGACTGGCGAGATGACCCACGTCACCCAACTGTGCGGGGGTCTAGGCATCCAGGTCCGGGGAGGGAGATCCTTCCCGAAGATGAGATTCCCGACTCCACCAAGGGGTGGCAGGGAACTTGGTTTTACTGCAGGGATGTCCTCAGCGCCAGCAGTCAGTCGGGCCTTCCACCGTACTTGTCGAAGAGGGTAAGGGCTCCTATGTTTCTTTTTGTGATGAGGGAGGAGATAACATATGTTGGTATCTTGTCCAGCGCATTGGTCAAAATTGTCAACGCCGGCATGAATAGCAAGGATCTGCTCGAGACCTTCGTCACTCGGTGCATCCAGCCACTGCAGGCGAGGACCCACCCATGTGATTGTCTGAGGGGCCGAGTGACCTACCCGAGTGCACTCTGAGGAGTTCACCGAGAAGGACGTGGGGGCCAAGATCAAGGCCATCACCTGCTTCCGTGACAACCCAAGGAGCTGCTGCCGGCCTTCCACAAAGACTTGCGGCCTGTCGAGGCAATCGTCTTCCGCTCAGTCGGCGTGTCAACATGTTGTTCCATGTGTACTTGATTCTGGTGTTGTGATGTGTTTGTCTTTGAGGACTTTCAGAAGATGTTCTTCCAGATTCCGGTGGTCGACCGGTCGCCCGAGGATGTGACGAGTGACACCGAGCATCGGTACTCGGAGGAATCTGACGGCGATGACCAAAGTGACGACGAGGAGGAAAGCGACAAGGACAAGAGCTCTGAGGAGGGTGAGGATGCGGAGTCCTCGCCGTCTTATGAGCCCTGTAAGGAACCCCGCTGCAAGGTGCTGCAGGATCCGAGTGGTAAGGCGGCTGGGCTCAGCAGACGACTGCCTTGGGGCGGACGACTCATAGTTCGAAGTGCTCGCGCGCGGAAACGGGGAGTTCCACCGAGAAGCGGCCCAAGCAGCCAAAGCAGGCCACATCCAAGCCTCAGAAGGTTGCGGTGCCTCGGATCTGGGTGACAGTGCTTGTGGCCTCCACGTAAGTATTCTTGTTACTTTGACTCGGCTCGGCTCGGCTGACCACCGAGTGTTGTTTGAACTTTGTAGCAGCGACATGTCGACGATCCAGATATTGATTATTGACCAGAAGATGTTCTAGGACATATCTACATATTAAGGTGATAAATAATGGAATTCAAACTTCAAACTATGTAAATATGTTAAGGATGTAGTGTACCTTAGGTTTCTAAAGTACCGATCAAGAGATCCCAACCCAGCCTTATATAGTGGACATGGGGTTAGGGTTCTATGGCCCAGATTGGTTTACACGGTAGTGTCCTAGTCAATTTACATGTAGATCTACTATCTATGGCCTCCAATGTGGTTATTGGATCCTTTTTTCCCTTCCTAACTATAACCAGATACCATTATATCATGGTCATGTTTTAGTAATGTAATTAATTTGTATTTTCTTACTTGTTAGGAATCAATGAAGGTTCATTTCGCAACATTTTTTCAAAAATAATTCATATGTATCATCAAATTTCAAAGCATCTCAAACATAAAAATATTACTTTGAGGTTTCAAGACCACCGAATAACCACTACTGCCACCAGAACAAGCCACCGACACACCGCTATCGCAGCTCCCCTACCAGAGCCCGCTTGACCTTGTCAATTATAGCCACAAAGTTTTCGTGCACATGTACCTAACGGTCAGCACCATAGAGCCGTAGTTGTTCCTTTGAATACTTGCATAGATATTGACACCAAATCTCGCCACATGACAAGAAATCCTAACCACAAGGATACGACATAAATTTATTGCGGAGCTCGATTGATGACGTCCAGATAGATGATCGAAGCGCAGAAGACAAACTCAAAGATGTAGCGCCGCCATTCGACAGACCGCCACCCCTATGAGGACTAGAAACCCTAAACTAAACTAGAGGAGGCACCGGGATTCCCCTCCCCACCACCGACCGCTGGACCAGCAAGCGGAGGGATGACGAATCCATAGGCTGCCGGTGAAGTCTGGAAAGGAGAGTTTGACCTAGACGCCTAGGGTTAGGAGAGGAAAAACAAAGTTAATTTTTCATTAATAATAGGGTAAACAATGTTACCTTTTTCATTAAAAATGGGCATAGATGTGCAAAATTTCTTCATGGATATGAAATTTTCCGCACACCAGGAAATTTCTTTATAGCTACCACCTTTCCTTAGTGATTAACCAGGATAGGACTCCATTGAAAACGGCGGTTCCCTCTACCTATGTTTAGTCCCACCAAGATGCGCACCCCTGATGGTAGCACCTCCCAATGCCAGCCCGGCGGTGCCCAGTCCCGGACATGGCGCCTCTGAAGCAGGACGTCGTCGTGAGCGGGTCGACGATGAGGATGTGGGTCGGGCATCGTTGACGTCGATAACAAATTCCATGCAAATATGTAACATTTTGGAAATGTTTGGCTAGGACCAGGATTCAAAATCATAATACGAATTATTTTAATAACTTTTATGGGATTTAACAAAATGGTGCCATTCTGGACGTGCAGAAGATGGTCCATATTTTTCCTGATCTCATCTGCCCTTCTATATGTCACATTGTCTATTGTCAAAGGATTCAAGAAACCATGGCTTCGTCATTAGCCCGAAGTAACAGGCGCATAATGCATGAAGCTCTCCAAGTTGTTTTGGAACGGAGTCCCGGATAGTATATTAAGCTTTTCAGTACAAAGTTCAGCAAGCGCCTTTCGAATATCGCTATTTGGAAGGCCTTTTCTTATGTCAAAATTCAAACTTTGACAGATATGATCAAATGTTGAATATATGTCAAAATTCAAACTTTGACATATGATCAAATGTTGCATATGTCAAAATTCAAACTTTGACATATGATGAAATATTGTTGCATCTGTCAAAATTCAAACTTTGACATTAATGATCAAATGTTGAATATGTCCAAATTCAAACTTTGACATATGATCAAATGTTGCATACGACAAAATTTGATCGAAATTCATCTAATTAACATTTATATATCTATACATATTGGATCAAAAACCTTTTTCTATACATAAAAATTGCATCTAATAATCAAAATTGCATCTAATCATCAAACTTTTTTCTATATGCATCAAAATTGCACCGAATCAAAATTCTTGCATCTATACATATTGGATCAAAATTGCATCCATATATATTGAATATTGCATCTAATATTCTATACATGCATATCTATACAAAATTGCATAAAAAATAACTGTGGGTGTGTGTGCGCGCGTGCGTGTGTGTGTGTGTGGCCGGGTTGGATGTGCGCGGCCATGGCGGCAAGGGCTCACAGCGAGCGACGGTCGGCGAGGCGAGTGAGGGAGTCCTGGACTATGGGGTCCTCGAGGAGTCGGCCTATGTGACATGGGCCGGAGTGATGGGCCGTGAAGATACAAGGTAGAAGGACCTCCCTCGTGTCCGAATGGACTCTCCCTTGCGTGGATGGCAAGATCGGCGTTCGGATGATGTACCTTCCTTTCTCTGTAACCGACTTTGTACAACCATAAATCCCTCCGGTGTCTATATAAACCGGAGGGCTTAGTCCATAGGCATAATCATAATCATACAAGCTAGACAACTATGGTTTAGCCATTACGATCTCGAGGTAGATCAACTCTTGTAACCTCCGTGCACCAGCTTCGAACCCTCGAGGTCTGTATCATACGAGCTCGGCCAGGGAACTCCTGTCCTCCCCGCTCCACGGATTCTCGCTTCCCTGTCCAGACCCCGCTCTTAAAGACCCTATCGAACCAACGTCCGAACATGATGATTGGCATGAGGGGCAAGTGAACCCCGACGATCCCATCGGGAATGAGGGCTCAGAGGATGGTGATTACATACCAATCTACGAAGAAGACGAGAGCCTCGGTGATGAAGAAATCAACGTACCAGAGGAACCTTTCGAACAAGAGCGCTTCAAGCGCCTGCTAATAGCCACGACAACAAGCCTGAAAAAGAAGAAGCAGCAGCTTCAAGCTGATCAGTATCTACTCAATGACAGATGGACTGATGTCCTGGCAGCCGAGGAATACGGCCTCGAACGCCCAACCAAGAGTTACCCGAAGCACAAACTGCTGCTCCAATTCGACGACGAGGCCCCATAGCCTATACCGCCCAGGTGTAACGCTACTAACAGACCTGACCGACCACCACGTGTCCTAGACAGAGCGGCAACTCAAGCCGAACACCCCCCTGCACCACCCTGATGTAAAGGTAGAGAGACAGCAGCTGCAGGATACACCTACGACCTATGACAGGACCTGGATAATAGAGCCGGTCAGACCAGATAAATATACGGATCAAGGGGGCCGGCCCTAGCGTGAGAATATGGCCATCAAGCCTGGCATGACAAACACAACCTCACCCGGGCCGAAAATCACATACGGACACCATCCGAACTGCGTCGCGACTTGGCCTGATACAGAGGCGCCACACACCCCCTATGCTTCACCGATGAGGCAATGGAGCACCAGTTCCAAGAAAGGTTGAAAACCGTGAACATCGAGTCATACGATGGCACGACAGATCCCGCAGTATGGATTGATGATTTCCGTCTCCACATTCACGTGGGTCACGGTGACGAACTACATGCCATCAAATACCTACCCCTCAAACTTAAGGGTCCAACTCGGCACTGGTTAAACAGCCAACCAAAAAACTCTATTGGAAGTTGGGAAGACCTGGAGGATGCCTTTAGAGACAACTTCCAGGGCACTTATATCCGACCTCCGGACGTCGATGACCTCAGTCACATAGTCCAGCAGCCCGGAAAGTCAGCCAAAAAATTCTGGACCTGGTTCCTAGATGAAAATAACCAAATTGTTGACTGTCCGGGCGCCGAGTGTCTAGCAGCCTTCAAACACAGCATCCGCGACGAATGACTTGCCTGACACCTCGGCCAAGAAAAGCCGAAGTCCATGGCAGCCCTCACATCACTTATTACCTGCTTTAGCGCATGCAAAGATAGTTGGCTTGCTTGTAGCAGCAACAGTACCAGCAATCCTGGCACTTCTGAAGCAAAGAACAGAAACGGCAGGCTGCTTTGAAAGAATCGAAGAATTGCTAGAGATCAATTGAAGTATTCTCAGATTATTGGCTCGCTTATGTACTTAGCAAGTGCTACAAGACCTGACATCTCTTTTGCTGTTAGCAAACTGAGTCAGTTTGTTTCAAAACCAGGAGATGTGCATTGGAAAGCTCTAGAGAGAGTTTTGCGTTATTTGAAAGGCCCTGCGAATTATGGAATTCACTACACTGGGCATCCAAAGGTGCTTGAAGGGTATAGTGACTCAAACTGGATCTCAGATGCTGATGAGATAAAGGCCACGAGCGGTTATGTATTCACTCATGGAGGTGGCGCTATTTCTTGGAAGTCTTGCAAGCAGACCATCTTAACGAGGTCAACAATGGAAGCAGAACTCACAGCACTAGATACAGCTACGGTCGAAGCAGATTGGCTTCGTAGGCTCTTGAATGACTCGCCGGTTATTGAGAAACCTATACTGGGTGTCCTTATGAACTGTGACAATCAAACTGTGATCACGAAAGTGAGCAGCTCAAAGCATAACATGAAGTCATCAAGACACGTTCAGAGAAGGTTAAAGTCTGTCAGAAAAATGAAAAACTCCGGAGTTATTGCATTGGATTATGTCCAAACGTCTAAAAATTTGGCAGATCCTTTTACTAAGGGTCTATCATGTAATGTGATAGATAATGCATCGAGGGAGATGGGTATGAGACCCACAATATGAGTTGTTCACAATCGTAACCTATTCTTTGTGATCGGAGATCCCGTGAATTAGATGTGGAAGACAAGTTGTTGGTCAACTTGGAGGAGAGTATCCTTACTGTTAAAATACCACTCCATGAAGATGCAATACTCTCCTAATCTGTATGGCAGGTTGATGTATATCTTAATGTGTTCTAAGTGGCTCTTTGAAGCAGAGATGTTGTCCTGCAGAACATGTTTTGAAGAATGCGCCTATATGAGTCTGATTGTTAAACGTCGCAATCTATGAGAGTAGGGTTCTCTCTAGTAAGCTCATGAAAGGTCACGGAGTATGACGCATAAGCTCCACCCGCGGGGAAGACCCACGGCAGCCACGTATCGGTCAAGGCTTTATGTGAAGCTAGATTCGCAGAAAACTTGCAGTTCAAGGCCCAGTCCACTGTTCAAGTTGCTTACTAGTGTAGCATAGAGTTCGAGGTGGAAGTTCAACTTAACAGTCTCCACTCCAGTATCGGTATATAAAACAGTGTTTTGGAACCAAAGGCAAATTTTGTGTGCCTCTGGGATCTGGTGGGGGATTGCTGGAATTTTTGTCTATTTGGGCCTAGCCCAATAGCAGTTTCAGAAATTCCTAATAAATCCTAGAGGCCCACGCAGCCCATTCGTGCAAGGCAAGAGGTGGAACTAAAGTTTAGTCCCACCTTGCTAGTTTATAGGGAGTTGGACCTCTTTATAAGGGAGGCTCCTTCCCCACTTCTATGAGCATGAGAACAAGAGGGACATCCAAGCGCGCTCCTCCTCCGCCGCCCGCCTTGCCACGCCTCATCACAACGCGACGCAACGCGATGTGGGTTGCGGGAATGAGCCGAGCCGATGTAAATTTTTTGCCATGCACTACGGGTATACGAAAGGACACGCGAAAGCTAAAACGTTTTGTTGTAGTGGAGATTGAATACGAATGGCGCACATCTTCCCCTGCTGCCTGTTCGTTTCGTCTCCCTCGTTCTCTTCAGCTCCCAGTGTAGCCTCTCACCTCCTTCTCTTGCGCCTATAAAAGGGAGGTCGCTCCTCCCAGAGAGATGCACCAGAATCTCTTCCTCCTCTCGCCATCGGTTCCAATCTCTGCGCTGCTGCTGTCTTCCTCATCCCGTCTTGCGGCGTGCACCGCGAG
Organism: Triticum dicoccoides; assembly: GCF_002162155.2. Taxonomy (NCBI): domain Eukaryota; kingdom Viridiplantae; phylum Streptophyta; class Magnoliopsida; order Poales; family Poaceae; genus Triticum; species Triticum dicoccoides. The sequence goes on along the minus strand of NC_041385.1, from coordinate 794,891,116 downwards.
TCAGGACAGTAGGCCTCCGAAACCGCACCTCTTTGAGTCCTGTACGGGAGAAGGGTGATAAGGTTTTTGGGGAGCGCTCTGCGTGACTACTGACTTCTTCATCACGGACGCCCCGGACTCCGACGACTACTTCCCCGACGACGACTTCTTCCCCGACATCCACGACCTCCTCGACGACATGGCTGGCAAGGAAACCGACCCCAAGTCCAGCGCTTCTGCTGCTGCTGCCCCGTACGTGTTCGTCCCCTTTCTATTAGAGGTTCTACTATAGTTACTTGTTCTAGTATTTGCCCTGGATATGTTAGACTCCATTTCGTATATGCAACTTGCTATACTGTCTGCAAAAGATATGTTTAGTTACGGTTCATATCTGAAGATGTTGTTTACCTTCTCTTTGTAAAATTGCATGGCTTGTTTTATCACTGCTACACTAGTCATGCTTTATCTAGTATTTCTGTTAATAAAATCACTCGGTAAATTGCTCATATTTCCAACATAAAGGTTGTCAAGATACAGGCCAGTTCGCGGCCGTGGTGTTTGTCGCCATTGCTCCGAGTTCGTGCTCTAGTTAAGTTTCTTTGTGTGTATGGTTTCCGGATTTTCGCCAATACCGCGCACCACCTCGTTGGCCAAGACCTCTCGATCCGCTGCCATGTAGCCCGCACGGCCACTCGGTGCCTCTCCCCGATGCTCCCCTCCTCATCCGACGCCACTTCAACGGGCAGCGGTGTCGCGCCGCCCCACAGGCTACAGTGCCTACCCCTCGCTCACCCGTGGACGAAGTGGAGCCAGCGGTCGTCGCCCACATCACCGAACCTCACTCCCCTCCTCCACCCCCGCACCCCTAGGGGGGATCCCTTCCTGGAGTCAGCAAGGTTCAGTTATCGCCTGATGCTAATTGTGTCCTCCTCAGCTCTCCGCTAGCTGATTGATTCGCCATTTTGTTCCCGCTTGATCGTGTTGCAGTGTTGCGGCTGAACAATGTCCCATGTATTATTTTGTGATTTTGCATTTGGTTATGCCTGAAAGTAGTACCGATCCAGAGATCCCAACCCACCCTTATATAGTAGACATGGGGTTAGGGTTCTATGGCCCAGATTGGTTTACAAGGTAGTGTCCTATTCAATTTACAAGTAGATCTACTATCTATGGCCTCCAATGTGGTTATTGGATCCTTTTTTTCCTTCCTAACTATAACCAGATACCATTATATCATGGTCATGTTTTAGCAATGTAATTAATTTTTATTTTCTTACTTGTTAGGAATCACTGAAGTTTCATTTCACAACATTTTTGCGAAAATAATTCATATCTATCATCAAATTTCAAAGCATATCAAACATAAAAAATATTACTTTGAGATTTCAAGACCATCGAACAACCACTACTGTCACCAGAACGAGCCACCGATACACCGCTATCGTAGCTCCCCTACCAGAGCCCGCTTGATCTTGTCAATGATAGCCATGAAGTTTTCGTGCACATGTACCTAAGGATTAGCACCATAGAGCCATAGTTGTTCCTTTGAATACTTGCATAGATATTGACACCAAATCTCTCCACATGACAAGAAATCCTAACCACAAGGATACGACAGAAATTTATTGCGGAGCACAATCGATGACGTCCAGACAGGCAAACTCAAGGATTCCCCTTCCCATAACCGACTGCTGGAGCAACAAGCGGAGGGATGACGAATCCATAGGGCGTCAGTGAAGTCTGGAAAGGAGAGTTTGACCCAAACGCCTAGAGTTAGGAGAGGAAAAACAAAGTTGTTTTTTCATTAATAATAGGGTAAACACTATTACCTTTTTCATTAAAAAATTTCTTCATGGATGTGAAATTTTCCGCACACCAGGAAATTTTTTATAGATACCACCTTTCCTTAGTGATTAACCAGGATAGAACTCCATTAAGAATGGCGGTTTGCTTTACCTAAGTTTAGTCCCACCAAGATGCGCGCCCCTGAAGGAAGCACCTCCCAGTGCCAGCCCGGCGGAGCCCAGTCCCGGACATGGCGTCTCTGAAGTAGGACGTCATTGCGAACGGGTTAACGACGAGGATGTGCGCCGGGCATCGTTGACGTCGATAAAAAATTCTATGCAAATATGTAATATTTTTTAAATGTTTGGCTAGGAACAAGATTCAGAATCATAATAATTATTCTCTTAATAACTTTTAAGGGATTTAACAAAATGGCGCAATTCTAGATGTGCAGAAGATGGTCCATATTTTTCCTGATCTCATCTGCCCTTCTATACTTGACATTGTCTATTGTCAAAGGATTCAAGAAAACCATGGATTCATCATTAGCCGGAAGTAACAGGCGCATAATGTACGAAGTTGTCCAAGTTGTTTTGGAGCGGAGTCCCGCATAGGATAATTAGCTTTTCGGTACAAAGTTCAGCTGGAGCCTTCCGAATATCGCTATTTGGAAGTCCTTTTCTTATGTCAAAATTCAAACTTTGACATATATGATCAAATGTTGAATATATGTCAAAATTAAAACTTTGACATACGATCAAATGTTGCATAGGTCAAAATTCAAACTTTGAAATATGATCAAACTTTGACATATGATCAAATATTGTTGCATATGTCTAAATTCAAACTTTGACATGTATGATCAAATGTTGAATATGTCCAAATTCAAACATTGAATGATCAAATGTTGCATATGTATTGAACTCCTCACTACTGAAGGCCTATGGGCCTAACCAATCTGTCTCTGCCTGTGGGCCTACTGGGCCTGCTGCGGTCCTGCATCCTGGCCCAACTACCGGTTAGGTTTCTAGTCGTATGCAGGCCGTGGTGGCCCAGTAGGTGGCATTTTTTTACTTTTTTGTCCCAGTAGGTCTTTTTCCAATTTTTTGTTTTCTTTTTTGCTTTTTCTTTTTTGCTTTTTCTTTTTTTGTTTCTACTTACAGCTAAATACTTAGAGTTTTTGAGTGATTCTTTTTGCTTTAGGTCACAAAAATTGTAAACTTTCCGTTGGTGCAAGTAGTTTTCAAATTTGAATAGTTTAAATTTAAATAATTTGAAATTTGTGTGAATCACTAGTTTGTAAATAACTTTACCATAAAAATAGATTTTTGAGTGTTTCTTGTTCCTGCTGTTTCATATTAGTGTTTTTATCATTATATTCAATTTGGTAATTCTTACGTTATTTTAAAAAATAAAATACCATTGAAACAGATAAATTTTCGTCCGAAACCCTGATACATCGAAAGAGATTGTCAATTTTGTATACGAAGTGCATCCAGTTTTTGCCATAACCCTCTCAAATTTTTAGCACATGCTATGTAAGTGAAATGATGATACCATGCCAACTTTCAACAATTTTATAGTTCATTTGTAGTGCTGTTCAAATTTAGGGTCATTTACAGTAAATGAGCTCAAAACTACCAAAGGAAGTGTCAAAGGGTTGAAAATTGATGACGTTTGTCCGAAGCACACAGGTACACATTTCAAATGCCAAACTCATAAGCACCCTAACTGCTACAAAGATTCCCTACGGTTTGTCCAAAGTTGGACTTTCTAGATATGTAAGTCCGGAAACTCACTAGAGAAGAAAGTGATGACAGTAAAGTCGGTCACATCCCAGAGTGGGATCTTTGGGTGTGAAACTTTTTCTTCGCGTGTGTCCCTTTGCGCCGTAACCATGGACAATCTTCATCATTTAATTAGATTCTCAGGTCAACATTCAATATGAAGGGATCAATTTCATGAAACTTTTCATAATCTTCTGACATGTCTGTCTTGTCATCCACTCGCACAATGTTTCTTTTCCCTGAAAGAACTATGTGGCGCTTTGGCTCATCGTATGATGTATTCACTTCCTTATCTTTTCTTTTTCTCGGGTTGGTAGACATGTCCTTCACATAGAAAAGCGCAGGAAGATTATGTTGCCTCCTTACAAGCGCTATCGTTTTACGCCCCTAGCTAGGCATAACGCGTATGATCTAATTGTTGCCTTTAGTTATCTTTGCCACTTTAGTAAGGGTCTTTTCAAACCTGGGCAGGCTCTTTGCGCTTCCCTAAATTTTCCGGAAAGGAACCATCTTAAAATCTAAAATATCCAACTGTTTATTGCAAAGAGAAATCAAAGTGTCCATACGATTGATACTACCATTGAGATGTTTGAGAGGTTCATTATATTTTTGTAATTCCACCATATGTTTATGCAAATCACCGAGTTTTTCCAAAATTTGGACTCCCTCTGGGGTGAAAGAAAACCCTTTCTTTTGTGGTGGAACTCCCAAAATTCCTTCTAAAATTTCATAAGCAGCTTTGACATCAAGTTCGATAAAATTCCCTTTTGCGGCAAAATCTAAGAGTTGTCTATGATGCAAAGCCAATCCAACATAAAAATGTCTAAGAATTTTTTTTGCAGCTCCCTTTAGATTGCAAACACGGTAAGACTCCATAAGCCTATACCAAGCATCCTTCAAATTTTCTCCTTGTCTTTGTTTGAAGTAAAGAACTTCAAAGTCTGGTAACAAAGGAGGAGCATTCAAGCTAGCCATAGTGGAACAAGGACACGAATAGATCTGACGAGAAAACGGTGAACGAAAAAGAGGGTGAATAAAATGGCAAATTTTTGTGAAGTGGGGGAGAGGAAAATGAGAGGCAAATGGAAAATAATGTAAATTGTGAGGAGATGAGATTTGTGATTAGGAACCTGATTGATGTTGAAGATCGTACCCGGCAACGTCACCAGAAATTCCTTTTGATGTCTGCTAGAACTACATCTGTATTTCCCTAAAGAGGAAGGGATGATGCAGTATAGCGACGGTAGGTATTTCCCTCAGTGATGATACCAAGGTTATCGAACCTGTAGGAGAACCTCCTAACACCACGTAAATAGCACCTGCACATAAATAACAAATACTCGCAACCCGACGTGTTAAAGGGGTTGTCGATCCCTTTCGGGTACGGCGCCTCAAGGTAGGCAAATAACTTGAGGTAAAAGTGGTAGATAGGATAAATAGATCGCGGAACAAATAAATTGCAGTAAGGTATTTTTGTATTTCTGGTTTAATAGATCTGAAAATAAATGCAAGGGAAGATAAATCGCAAAGGCATATATGATGAAAAGAGACCCCGGGGCCGTTGGTCTCACTAGTGGCTTCTCTCGAGGAAAATAGCAAACGGTGGGAAAACAATTACTGTTGGGCAATTGATAGAACTTCAAATAATCATGATGATATCCAACCAATGATCATTACATAGGTATCACGTCCAAGATTAGTAGACCGACTCCTGCATGCCTCTACTACTATTTCTCCACACATCGTCTGCTATCCAACATGCATCTAGTGTATTAAGTTCATGAGAAAACGGAGTAATGCAATAAGAACGATGACATGATGTAGACGAGATCCGTTTATCTATTGTGGAGATATATATCTCATCTTGTTATCCTTAGTTCCAACGATACATATGTGTCGGTTCCCCTTCTGTTACTGGGATCAAGCACCATAAGATCGAACCCACTACAAAGCACATCTTCCCATTGTAAGATAAATAGATCAAGTTGGCCAAACAAAACCCAAATACCGGAGAAGAAATACGAGGCTATAAGAAATCATGCATATAAGAAATCAAAGAAGACTCAAATAACTTTGATGGATAAAAACATAGATCTGATCATAAACTCAAAGTTCATCAGATCCCAACAAACACACCGCAAAAAGACTTACATCATATGGATCTCCAAGAGACCATTGTATTGGTAATCAAGAGAGAGAGAGGAAGCCATCTAGCTACTAACTACGGACGCGTAGGTCTACGAAGAACTACTCACGCATCATCGGAGAGGCACCAATGGAAGTGGTGAACCCCTCCATGCTGGTGTCTAGATTGGGTCTAGTGTTTCTGGACTCTGCGGCGGCTGGAACTAATTTTCGTCGACTCCCCTAGGTGTTCTGGAATATTGGGGTATTTATAGAGCAAAGAGGTGGTTCAGGGGGCAACCGAGGTGGGCATGACCCACCAGTGCGCGCCTGGTCCTTCTGGTGCGCCCTGGTGGGTGCTGCCCCCCTCAGGGCACCCCCCAGGTGTTGCCTTGGCCCAATGGATGTCTTGTGGCCCAGAAAAAACCCTCAAAAAGTTAAGTTGCATTTGGACTCTGTTTGGTATTGATTTCCTGCGATGTAACAACATGGAACAATAAAAAATTATAGATACGTTGGAGATGTATCACTGCCCTCAAGACACCATGATGTCTACTATGCAACTTTATTCTTGTTTGCTAGGGTTTATGGATTGTGTGAAACGCTCTTGGGACCAGCCTATGTTTGCTGATATGTCTGCTTCAGCAGTTTTGTCAGTTAAGTTCAAGCACTTGCCTTCATGCCCTAAAGGCCTGGAGCAAAAACTTGTCGTATATTAAATGGCTCACAATGGATTGTTGCCGGGTAACATTATACTTTAATAACTTGGAAGAGTTGCGGGCTGAAACCACGCCTGAATTTAATTTTTGGGAAACTATTAAGCTACACCATGAGGATCTGCTCAAGATACATTATATTTATTGGAAGTAGAGGTGTACCATCCGTTATATTAAGCTGGGTGAAGAGAATTCTAAGGTTTTTCATGCTATGGCCTCTGAACGGGCAGGAATACTATTGCCAGCCTCTCAGTTGCTAGTACTGATCCAGTCTTTGGTCACTCCCAAATGGCGGGAATCCTTTGGTCATCATTTAAAATCAGAATGGGTCAGGCCCAAGGAATAAGTATGGGCTTTGATCTGGACAATCTTATTAACCCAGTTGTTGGCTTGCTATGTTTGTCAAGAAGTGTTGGCCTATCATTGAGAAGGATTTTTTGAAACTAAGACGTGACTTTTATGTTGGAAGGTTATCACTGGAGAATATTAATGTCTCTCTGATCACCTTGATACCAAAGATGCCGTCTCCTGAAGGACCTAAGGATTTTAGGCCAATTCTCTGACAAACACATGTTTAAATTTCCTTACCGAACTCTCTGTAAACAGGCTGCAAAAGGTCATCCTTCAATGCATTCACAATAATCAATATGGGTTTTTGAAGAGTAGAGCCATACATGACTGCCTGGCTTGGGCTTTTGAGTATATGCATCAATGTAAACAGTCAAACAGGCCTATCATAATTTTGAAGCTGGACTTTGTAAAAGCTTTTGACACTATGGAGCATGAACTTGTCTTGCAAATCCTCCAGCACAAAGGTTTTGAAGAAAAATGGATTGCTTGGATTAAAGAGATCCTCTCATCTGGATCATCTTCTGTGCTTCTTAATGGTGTGCCTGGTAAGCAGTTCAAATGCAAATGTGGTGTCAGACAGGGTGGCCCTCTCTCCCCACTTTTCTTTGTCATAGCTCCTGATCTTCTTCAAACAGTGGTCAATGATATGCTGCTAGGGGAGTCCTAACTCTTCCAATCCCATCACATGACCCTGATTTTCCTATTATCCAATATGCCAATGATACAATAACAATCCTCTCTGCAGTGGAGGATCAGTTGGTTACCCTCAAGAACTGGCCAGAAGGTAAGTTTTGCCAAGTCATCAATGGTGCCCCTCAATATTTAGACAGCTGAGGCACAAGGGCTATACAACATTTTAAGATATAAGTTGGAACAGTTGCCTTTCACTTATCTGGGTCTGCCTCTTGGAACTACAAGACCTAGAATAATTGATCTAATGCCTTTGGTGGATAACATGAAAGAAGGTTATTTGTCAGCTCTGCCATGCTTAATCAAGGTTCCACGTTGCAATTGCTCACATCAGTGCTTACATCAATGCCCATATATTTCCTCTGTAGTTTGCATATTCCTCCTGGTATTATCAAGCAGCTGGATAGGATTTTCAGGCAATTCCTCTGGAGGGGAAACTCTGATGTGCCCAGACAATCTTTAGCTGCCTGGGATCTAGTTTGCAGACCTAAGGATAAAGGAGGCCTAGGTATTCTTAGCCTGAATATTCAGAACCAAGGGCTCCTTCTCAAGCATCTGCATAAATTTTATAATAAAATGCAGGTCCCATGGGTTCAGTTAATCTGGGATAGTTATTATGATGGAGTTGTGGCTCATGCCACAATACTCACTGGTTCATTTTGGTGGAAGGATATTCTCAAGCTTGTCGACCACTATAGGTCAATTGCCTCAGTGCAGATTAATATGGGGGAATTCTGCTCTTTTCTGGCTTGATGCTTGGCATGTGGGTGGTTCTTCCAGGCCCTTGAGTCTCAGATTACCAAGGCTCTTCTCTTTTATTTTGGTTGACAACGTTTTTGCCAGGGACTTAATACAAAACCAGGATTTGTTCTCCATGTACCATTTATCAATATCCTAGGAGGCAACATCTAAATTGGAAATTTTGGAAGGATGGCTGTTTCATCTGTAGAGAGATCCTTCTTTGCCTGATGTTTGGATATGGCCTCGAAAGTCTGGACAATACTCAACTAAGAGCTTTTATGACATCATGCATACACACCTTCCACTTGTCCAACCATGTAAGTGGCTATGGCAGAGTAGATGCACTATGAAAATCGAAGTTTTTGGCTGGCTTCTTTTCTTTGACAGACTCAACACGAAGGGCATGTTGGTCAGAAGGCATTGTAGGTCCCCCTTGGATGATAATCTATGTGTCATCTGTAATGCCTATGTTGATGAAGATAGGGCTCACCTCTTCTTCGAATATAACTTTAGCTGTAGGGTTTGGAACTACTTGAAAATTGATTGGAGACATGGCTCTAATATTCAGAAGTGTATCTCCCAAGCAAGCCAGAGATTTGGTCACCCCTTTTTCTTTGAGGTGATGCTCACAGCTGCTTGGAATATATGGATCTTGAGGAATGGGAGAACCTTCAAGGTGGCAAGGGCTACTTTTGCTGCATGGAGATGTAACTTTGTACATGATATTCTTCTGTTGTCTCATAGACTCAAAGATAGCATTAAACATAGGCTTGTAGATTGGGTTAACTCCCTCATGTAAATGTATGTTTTTCTAACTTAGTTTAGGCATGCAACCTTTAAACTTCTCTCTATAGTTATGCTTGTCTTTATGCGTGAATAAAGGACTGTGGGGTTTTTACCCTACAGTAAATATTCAAAACAAACTTTATTCTTGTAGACACGTGTTGGGCCTCCAAGCGCAGAGTTTTGTAGGACAGTAGCAATTTTCCCTCTAGTAGATCACCTAAGGTTTATCAATCCGTGGGAGGCGTAGGATGAAGATAGTCTCTCTCAAGCAACCCTGCAATCAAATACAAGAAATATCTTGTGTCCCCAACACACCCAATACAAAGGCAAATTGTATAGGTGCACTAGTTCGGCGAAGAGATGGCGAGAAAAGTGTAGTATGGATAGTAGATATGAGTTTTTGTAGTGCGAACAATAAAAAACAGCAAGGTAGTAAATAGTAAAACGGAGCACAAACGGTATTGCAATGATGGAAAATGATGCCTAGGGTGCATACTTTCCTAGTGCAATCTCTCAACAATGCTAACATCGTTGGATCATCTGATTATCCTTGAAAGTGCAATAAAGAATCACTCATGAGTTCCTATTGGTGGAGAACAAAAGATAGAAATTGTTTGTAGGGTACGAAACAACCTCAAAGCTATTCTTTCCGATCAATCTATCCTAGAGTTCGTACTAAAATAACACAAAGCTATTCTTTTCGATCAATCTAACCAAGAGTTCGTAGTAAAATAACACCATATGACACACATCAACCAACTCTAATGTCACCTAGATAGACCAAAGTCAACGCAAGTATCCGTGAGTTAATTCTATGATATGCTTCAAACAACTTCATGATCATAATATTCAATCCACACAAAGAACTACAAGGAGACCCCAAAATTTCTATCGGAGAAAAGATAATAAAAACCTGCATCAACCCCTATGCATAGATTACCCCAATGTCACCTTGGGAATCCGCAAGTTGACTGCCATAACATACATGAAGTGAATCAATATGATACCCCATTGTCACCTCAAGTATTCATACCGCAAGACATACATCATGTGTTCTCAGACATGAACATTCAATCCGACAAGACAAAACTTGAAAGGGTAAATATTCAATTCAACACAACAAGAGTAGAGAGGGCAAAAACATCATATGATACATCTATGTTAACAAAGCCCATGATATATCAAGATCGTGACATCTCAAGATCAAGAAAAAGAGAGAGAGAGAGAGAGAGAGAGAGAGAGAGAGAGAGAGAGAGAGAGAGATTAAACACATAGCTATTGGTACAAACCTCAGCCCCTAGGGTGGACAACTCCCTCCTGATCGTGTTGGCCGCCGGGGTGATGAAGAAGGCCACCGGTGATGATCTTCCCCTCCGACGGAGTGCTGGAACGGGGTCTAGATTAGTTTTTTGTGGCTACAAAGGCGTGCGGTCGCGGAACTTCTGATCTAGGTTCTCTGCTAGGGTTTTTTGAACATTTGACAATTTATAGGGCGAAGAGGGGGTGTGGGAGGCCATCGAGGCGGGCACAACCCACCGGGGCGCGCCTGGGGGCCCAGGCACGTCCTGGAGGGTTGTGCCCCCTTGGGCACCCCCCAGGTGCTGCTCTAGCCTATTGGATGTCTTCCGGTCCATAGGAAATCCACAAAAAGTTTCGCGGTGTTTGTACTCCGTTTGATATTGATTTCCTGCGATGTAAAAAACAAGCAAAAACCGCAACTGGCACTGGGCACTGGGTCAATAGGTTAGTACCAAATAATGATATAAAGTTGCTATAAAATGATTGTAAAACATTCAAGAATGATAATATAACAGCATGAATACTTCATAAATTATAGATACGTTGGAGACGTATCACATCGGGGCGCGGCAGCCCCCCTTGGCGCACCCTGGTTGGTGGTGGGACCCTCGAAGCCCATCTTCGCGTGAAACCAACGCCAAAAAATCTTATAAATACAGACACGCCCCCCCCCCCCAAATAACCCTAGATCAGAAGTTCCGCCGCCGCAAAGCTCTATAGCCACGAAAAACCAATCGGGAGCCCGTTACGGCACCCTGCCGGAGGGGGAAATCATAACCGGAGGCCATCTTCATCATCCCTATGGCCACCATGATGAGGAGGGAGTAGTCCGCCCTTAGGGCGTAGGGTTTGTACCTGTAGCTATCTGTTTAATCTCCCTCTCTCTTGTTCTTTATTTCGCACGGTCTTGATGTATCACGGGCTTTGTTAATATAGTTGGATCATATGGTTTTTTCTCCTCTCTATCTTCTTGTAATGAATTGAGTTTTCCCCTTGAGATTTCGTTTTTATTAAATTGAATATTTTCATGGATTTGAGAGCATTTGATATATGTCTTGCATATAATACCCATGGTGACAATGGGGTATTGTATTGATTCACTTGATATATGTTTTCGCACTCAACTTGCTG
>NC_041385.1:794875915-794879366 GCF_002162155.2 Triticum dicoccoides | reverse complement strand
TTCCCGAGGTAACATTGGGGTAATCTATGAATATGGGTTGATGCATGTTTTCGTCCTACTTTCACTAGTAGAAATCTTGGGGCACTCTTTGAGTTTCTTTGTGTTTTATTATGATATTGTATAATCAAATCACATATACTCGTGGTGACATTGGAATATCTTGGTGACCTTAGAGTTGGTTGATGTGTATCATATGGTGTTCTTTTAGTACGAACTCTTGGATAGATCGATCGAAAAGCATAACTTGGTGTTATTTTAGTACGAAATCTTGGAAAGATTTATCAAAAATAATAACTTTGAGGCGGTTTCGTACCCTACCAACAATTTCTTCTTATGTTCTCTGCTACTTAGGAATTTTGAAGTGATTCTTCATCGCACGTTGAGGATTGTTATGTGATCGAATTATATTAGCACCGTTGGGAGATTGCACTAGTAAAAGTACTCACTTTTTAATTGTTCCTATTACAAAAATCAATATCTACTATCATTACTACACCTGTGTCACCATCTCTTCGCCGAACTAGTGCTTCTATACAATTTTTCATTGTATTTAATGTGTTGGGAGACACAAGAGATTTCTTACAATTTGGTTGCAGGGATTTTTGAGAGACATCATCTTCATCCTACGTCTCCCATGGATTGATAATGCACTTGAGGAAAATTGCTACTGTCCTACAAAATTTGTGCTTGAAGGCCCAACACAAGTCTATAAGAATAAAGTTGTGTAGTAGACGCCAGCGGGATGGGACTATTAATTAGAATCTGTAATTTTTGCACAGGTGTAAGCCAAACTCCGTTTGATGCAGCCGTGAGGGATGGAGGGCAGGTTGTGAGGTCCAATAGTTTTAGTGGCCCAAAACTAAAAGAAAATTGGCCCATTGACTTATGAAGCTACAAACAATGTACGAAACCGAACACGGAACCAAGTGACGTACCAAAATAGACGACATTGTGGGAGATAAAAGCAATAGCCTTTTTATTATTACTAGGAAACAATGCCCGTGCCTTGCAACGGGAGAAACAATCCACCCACATGACCATGTAATTTGTGAATGCATGGCACGATATTCTATAAGCTGAAATAAAAAGATAAAATAAGCAAAGCTAGAGGATTTACATACATCTCTAGTGACAAGATTAATTGTGCAAAGCAAAAAAGGATAGCAATGTATCAACGGACTTAGCTTGATGCCACATCAATTCACATGTTCGAAGTTTGATCCTCAAACGGACCAATCTTGAAAATATTTTGTTGTTGAATAAATATGAACCGAAGGAATCAAACATATAAAATAATTCTAAGCAATTAAGAATCTACAATTGACACATAATCGTGGTGCTAATAGCAAAATGGCCATTTTCTTAAACAAATTTTAGAACCAAAGATATTAAATGGGAAACTTCTGGCTTCTGAGATAATGGAACTGGGTTTTCTCATGCAGCTCAAGTACATCCTTACCTTCTCATTTAGAACCTGAAAGCTGAAAAGAAGCAAAAAAGAAAGTCAAATTTGTGGTCACTGAAAACATTAACAATGTAAACCAAAAATACAGTCTTCGCACGACTACCTTATCAGAGAACTTGTATATATTTGAAGGTGTGTCTAGAAGGCAATTAATTAAGTCTTAACTGATGGATTGCGATTTATCAGAAAAATGGTTTTTTTTCAGTCAGCAAATGATGAAAAAATGCATCCTACGCTCCAAATGGAAGGTAAATGCTGCATTTTGGAGAAAACAACATTCTAAACATGTTAAGAAACATGAATATAAGCAAAATCAGGGAAATTATTAAAGATGATTTTACTATTCTTGGAAGCAAGATAAGTTCGTTCGGATGTTGTCGAATTCATTTATTGTCCAACATTATAGTGTTACTAACATGTCTACACTATTAACTAAAATGCTAACTAAGTGGGAACTATTCTGTACCTTGCAGTTGTGTTTTCTAGAGCTCACTGATCACAAGGGAAACAACACACGTGACAGGAGGAGGGGGCAGGGAGCAGCATTGGAACTTATAGCGAAAGCGGAAGGCATGGCAATTCTGGGCAGCATTCATGGTGCTGTTGGAAAACATGTGAGTGCAAGCATGATATTGAAGGTGCTATGCCACTGCATCTATTTAATAAAATGTGCAAAGCTAATTAACCTTGAAAGATCCGCTTGGCTAATTAACCTTGAAAGATCCGCTTGTTGAGTTCATCCTCTACATATCTATACACGAAATTTATTCAGGTAAAAATCCATTTTCTTTAACACCGAAAGAATCATAAAAATTGATTGACTTAAATGCAATATCACAATAAAATGGATCTGATGAGAAAGAGGAAAGATGGATCGCTTTGCTTACCGACAAAGACGGATGATGAACCCTGGGTCGAGGCGTTGACATGGCCTTGTGTAGGCTGGCGACGCGGATCTGTCTTCCCACACCCATGTACAGGCCGGAGCTCTCCCGTCGCGTCGCCGGTGGGGCTTCAGTAGACGACGCCGTCAGCCTGCTCATAAGAATGATTTCTGTCAAGTCATGAGCAATTGTCTGAAGTGGATTTCAAAGTTCAGTTTGTACAGAAAAGCCATGCAAGTACCTTGGGGGTAGAATCTTCTATAACGTATACTGAATTGGAGTTCAGCTCTGATATAGCGAAAGGCGGCTGCGACTCGGTGTGCAGATACCTTAAACCTTGGGCGATGCTGATGGCTATTTTCATTCGTCTGAGCCAAGAGAATTGGGCCGCTTCTCCATCTAAAGGAAGAAAACAAATGAGATCAAATTACGATGTACAGAAAATGCAAAATATTTCTGTCATAACGAAATTGAAGAGATAGACTTACGGTGTAGGTGCTCGTACAGGGTCCCATTTGATGCGTACTCAAAGAGTAACATCCTCGAGAATGGGTCACTCTCTCTGCAATAGCCCAGAAAGTTTGCTATGTTCTCATGACTCAACCTTGCCAGATCATAACCTACAATGTTCATCCCATTTTATTTATTTATTATTTGAGTTAAAAGGTGTTTCTGAGTCACAATTTTAGACAAACGAACTACCTTGTTTTGGTAAAAGAGCTCATGCTCGCTAGTCCAATGACCTTCAAAGGCGCATAATCATATGACAAAAACCTCAGGTCCATCCTTCATTGTTCCTTTGTAGACAACAATCTCCGGAGTTGAGCCAATTATGTTGCTAAAATCCTCACGCGCTACTTCAAGTTCCTGGCGACTCAACTTTGGCAAACTTTTCAGCATATCAGAATCTGAGGAAAGCATGAACGCATTAGCAACAATATATGTTAGACAAAATAATCAATTTGTTTGGGCAAAATTTGTATTAGTAAACGTAGGAGTTTGATCCGATTCTAACATAGGTGCAGATATGCCAAAGCTCAACCAATTGTCTAAAGTTTGTTTAGTGAAACAAATGAGCGCCCTACTACATTATAGCAATATA
>NC_041385.1:794874484-794875436 GCF_002162155.2 Triticum dicoccoides | reverse complement strand
TATGAATCAGAAGGCTGCATTGAGGCATTTTTTAAAGCAATCTTGCAGGACATACTAACCACAATCAGTTTCCGTATTATTCTTCAGAGATGCACATAATATAGCATTGGGCATCAAATAAATCTGAACAAAGCAAATAAAAAAGTACAACCAAAGCAGGTCGATTGAGAATTGATTAAGCTGTAAATATCATGTGAGAAGTGAAACTGAGAAATCTCATATACAAATAAACAGCAGTAAATCTGTATTGTAATAAACTAACCATTTGCATTTGTGGTGACTGGTGGGTGATTGACCACAAAAACTGTACCATGACTCCCTTAGGGTAGAAAAGTGTGTCAGTGGATCTGATGGCCTTAGGAAAAAATGGTCGCAAATGATAGCAAATTTAGTCCGTCTAACACTTCTAAGCTTCATGGATAACAAACTGTTCAAGCAGCAGTCTTGAAATCTGGTGGCATATAACCGCCAATCATAATCCATGAAGAATTTCTAAAATTTAGCTTATTCTGAACATTTTTAGTTACCCAAGAGACATTCAGCAAGTAACAGAGGGCATGCATACTATGTAATCCAGGGACATATATGTTATCTAAACATTGCCTGAACTACAATGCAAAATAAGTACAACTTCATCAAAGAACATCGTAGCGAAATAAGAGATGCACATAATATAGCATTGGACATCAAATAAATCTGAACAAGCTGCAACAAGCGTACCTGCATGAATGTTGTAGCAATCTGGTAGGGACATCACGTACACTATGAATCTGCAGCTCCTCCTCTCCTGCGGTGGTTAGACTTTTTCGATAACTAACAGATGCCTGAACCAGGGCGGCCTTGCTTGCCTATGTGCGCACCCGAATCATGTAAACGTGTGCAACAATCCGTCAGGAAGGAACAAACCATCACCGGGCAGCGGATTCCTATCAAAATAGTGACCGATCTGACA